>NC_060892.1:21191662-21326662 GCF_014805685.1 Silurus meridionalis
TGAACAGGGGAGTCTCTGGCTATCTTCAAGTGACGGTTGCGGACCTACCTCTTCCTGAAACACTTAAATTAGCACTTTCCAAGTTTGCTTTGTAGAAATCAAGAGTTATATTTATATTAAGGTTGTAATCTAGCGTACCAGTGTAAATGTATTCATTGTGAGAGACTCACAGCACTTTTGTACTTCGCTCTGGACAAGGGCGTCTGCTAAATGCTACAAATGTAGATGAGGACATCTGAGAAGATCATTGGAGTCTCTCTCTCCTCTATCATGGACATTTACACCACACACTGCATCCGCAAAGCCAACAGCATTGCGAATGACCCCACACACCCCTCACACACACTCTTCACCCTCCTGCCATCAGAAAAGAGGTTCCGAAGCATTCGAGCTGTCACACCAGGAATGCACAACATTTTTTTCCCTTAAGCTTTCAGGCTCCTCAACACACAGAACTGAATTGAAACTAAAACTCACACACACACTCACTCAACCGTGTGTTACTGAACTATACAATCTTGCACTCAACACACACTCATTACTCATCTCAATTCATTCCACCACCATTTATTATTTATATTCAATCATATTATATTGTTTACATGTGTTTTGCACCTCTCGACTGCTGCTACTATTGTTTTTGCACTACATTGTGTTTATGTTTACATCTGCTCTCTTGTTTATAGTCTTTTTTTGCACATTACTGTATAATCAGAGTATACAATACGTTACTGCTCAGCGCTCAATTTTCTGTTTTTTTTGTATCTGTCTCACACTGTCTTGTGTTGTCTGTCTGACTTATGAAGGTCGGTGCTCCCTGTGACTGTGCATGCAGCCATGTGCTGCCTTCCTTTTTGGCATATTACACAACTAGTCTCGAAACATTTTGATACCACCTCCTAATTGAATGAATACACAAATAAATATAAGCTTTTTTTAGATTGCGGTCTGAAGATTTCCTACAACAATTAAATGATCTAGAAGTAGAAGAACAGCAAACAGGAAGTTTCCTGTACCAGGTCTCGGGTGGGTGGTTGTGCACGACGTGGATGATGCGTCCGGGCAGATAGAGCGGTGTGGACGCAGAAAGGGCGATGCTCAGGTCACTTGGATGGAGACACAGCCGGGAGGTGGACGGAGTCATGCTCCCCTGAGAGGGAGGGTCATCGTCTAAAGGCAGCTCTGTCTTAGGGATACACTTAGTGCCTCCTATGATGATCCTCCACTAGGAGAGAAAGAGAGAGACAAATAGAGAGACCATTACAGCCTAAGTGGAAAAAGAAACAACTGCAACGGAAGTCGTTCTCCAATAAGTAATGTGGTTTTGAATGAAGTGGTACTGGATGTGAAAGGGCTGAGACTGCTGATTTATTGCACACGTGTGTGTGTGTGTGTGTGTGTGTGTGTGTGTGTGTGTGTGTAATAACCTTTGGCTTATCGCTCTTCTGCAGGACTTCGAGCAGGTGCCGACGAAAGCCCTCAAGCTGAGAAAGGCCAATCCTAAGAAATCACAAACGCTTAGTTGGGCACACATCACACACACACACACACACACACACACACACACACACTCACATGCATAAAAGTCAGAATTGTGAAAGACCAACCTGGGGACAAGATCTTTTCCCAACACCACTGAGGTGACAAACTCTTTCGAGTACTCCATCGCATCCTCGCTGCAAAAAAATTAATATTTAAAAATCAGATGCAAAAACATTCAATTATGCAAATTACAACTCATTTATATAAGATGTTTTTCTAATCAAATGACATCGTCCCCAAATCATCAGATTTAATTAAAATCTGTGACAGCAAATGATCTGATATGGATGACAAAAAAGGTCCGTTATATTAATGTTTTTTATCGCGTCAATAAAAAACTTAGACTTTTTAGATATTTTTGTTATTCTACACGTCATTTTGCTTTTATACACTAATTTTGTCCTTAGTTCTTGTGCATTCTGTTGCACTGTATATATATTTTTCTAATTAACTCATTAAGAGGAAAAAAAGAAAAAGAAAAACATTAAAAATAATCAAATAAATGAATTAAAATACAGGTTCTGGAATTTCAAAGGCGATTAATTCAAAAACATTGCACATTTTATTATTATAATTATTTATTTAATGTATTATTTGCTTTAGTGTCCTCTAACAGACCGTGTGTCATTTTACTGCATGTTGTCTCTCTGTAGTAAGGACTGTATCTCTTTGGCCGTTAGCATCACAACACGTGTGGATTAATAAGTCCTGTGTGCAGCGAGTAATGAATTTGAACGTGGTCGGAGCTGGCTGACCTGAGCAGGCCTCCAGGCGGAGAGTAAGCGTAGCATCGCAGCGTGGGATACTGAGGACGAAGCAGGAAGGACAGGATGGCAGCAGTGCCAGCGCCTAGCGAGTGACCCACAATCACCAGGCCATAGTGCATCGTTCCTTTGCTCTGGAAAGAAAAAAAAAAGGCTAAATATTACAACCAGAAACATGAGGATATACACGTAAACAGTGTGTCTTTGGTTTTATTCATATATACCAAATCTCTGCCAAAAGCCTGAGACAAGATCATCTCCTGCTCTAGTTTTTTCTTAATGTACTCTGCAGAGTAAACCATTCCCTACAGAGAGAGAGAGAGAGAGAGAAAGAGAGAGACAGCAAGATCAACAGATTGCTTTGGTGAAGCTGACTGCACATCTTTGGGTGTTTGGTTTGTGTGTGTGTGCGTGTGTGTGTTCGCATGTCTACCTTATGCCCAAGCCAGACACCGTGATGTTCCTCCACAGGCAACCGTTCCGAATCTCCTGTGAGATCAGTCAGAGCATCCTGGGAGAACAAGAGACAACCAGGATATTACAAAGTAACATCAGTGGGCCGTTTGTATGAATATGAAATATGTGAATGTGTGCGTATGTGTGTGTGCTCACTTTAGGTGATAGAGTTCCTCTAATGCTGATGACAACTTTCTTCTTGCCGTGATCTACTGCTACATAGAACGGCGTCTCATAAACCTACAATAACAATCACATCATTTGATCAGAGTCGCCAGGTTCGTTTCCACGTAACTTCAGGAACACCACACAAGCTGACTGCACAGCAAATCACCCCAGTGTCACTGAGTGACCTATAGGGAGGATTAAATGTGTGAAAGTAGCATCAACATAACAGAACTATTTATTTGGGTGATGGAAAACCAAAAAAGCTTTGATCACAACATCACTTCCTGTTGCTCATATTTGCAGGATTTTTCCTGGGAAACCCCACCCCACTCCTCCTGTAGGTGAAGGCAGAGTTGACTCCTGATGACTCATTATACGCCGATATTGACTAAGAGTCATGAAATAGCAGACATTACTCATTCCGGGGTGCTCGTGAGCAAAAATCAAGTTTTTTGGCAAACACGGAAGATGAACGTAAGGACCACAATTCCGTGAGAGTGTTTGTGTTGAGTGTTTGGAACGTTTGTGTTTGTGTGTGAGTGTCGGGATTCTGTTACCGCATCGTGGCAGGACGTGTAGACGATCTGAACCTGTTTAAGGTCTCGGTCCAAAAACTGGCGCCGGATTGCGAGGACGTTACAGCCGCAACAGTTGTCTTCCTCTACTGTTACGGATTGAGAGAGACGAGACCTGGAGCCGGACGTACAGCTAATGAGAGAGCGAGAGTGAGAGATTTTTTTTAATCAATAAATAAGTGCATTGACTCTTGTTCTCATTTATAAAGTATAAAGTTTAACCAAATGAACCACATGCATAATTAAATTTTAAATATATAAGTTTTTGCAGCCCTTCTGCATTTCACACGAAAAGGAAGATCACACAGTCAAAGACATCGACTTTCCTACCTGTTTTGGGCATTCATTTTCACTGTACAACTGAAACCTAAAACTGAAGCATCTGTAACATAAGTAACTAATACCCAAAGATCGACAGAAGTGTTGTGTGGAAAATAATCGACAGCAAAATGGTGTAATCCGACCAGACGCTAAGCAGAGGAGTCTGATTCACACGCTTCCTGTGGACCTTATGAACATCTAGGAGTTTCAATACTCAGAGCCAGAACATCTCTGTCTATCAAGTTCCCATGTAAAAGGTTTGGTGATTTAACACACACAGGTCACAGCCATTTTTGCTTTGTTTGTTTGTCGTCATGCGCTTTGTCTCTAAAGGAAAGCGTCATTGTGTCCTTGTAGGACAAAGCTTAGAAATCCAGAAGATTTACACCGGTCAGGCATAACATTATGACCACCTGCTCAATATTGTGTTGGTCCCCCTTTTGCTACCACAAGGGCCAGCCTATCAGTGAGCCTTGGCCGCCCATGACCCTGTCACCAGTTCACCACTGTTCCTTTCTTAGACCACTTTTGATAGATAATGTTATAGTAATGTCATAATGTTATGCCTAGTTGGTGTGTATATATGGAATAGCATGGACACTATTAAAATGTGGCTTGTCTGAAATTCAAACAATAAAGAAATTAATAAAACCAAACAGCATCTACTGCAGGTTTCTTTGCAAAGCCCATTTATATATCAATCTCAGTAGATTGAGAAATCTCTCGTCTAGAATCCACTCCCTGTAATATGACAACTACTTGTGTAAAAATCCAATCTAGTTGATGACGTAGGCTTGTATTCCTGTATAAATAGGCTGCCAGCTAGTGAGAAGACTCGACGGTTTTAATTGTAGGTGGATTCACTTGTGTAGTAAACAGTTCCCAGTAAATGTGGTTCTTACGTGCAGGAGCTGAGCAGCCTGCAGACGCCGCAGGTCGCATTCCTCAGCAGGTAGATGGGCCAGCCGTAAGCCGCCATGGCAAACAGCATGTAATAACACACCTCTTTATACATGCTCATCTCCATCTGCAAGGTGCAGAGAGAGCGAGGGATTACATACACATGTACACACATTACACAACAGGAATTGAGTCATACACACACAAACACACACACACACGCATGTTCTCACCGAATTTTTGAGATCCAGGTAGCGTGTACTACGTGTAACTGGCATCCCAGACAGGAAGGCCAAGATATCATTGTTTGGCTGAGGGAAAGCAAACACACACACGCGTTAAATGTAACTAAATATGTCTTCTTGTGCTCTTAGCACATGAATTCCCCTGGCTCTGCTCCGTACTTGGTCCAAGATGGCGGATCTCTTAGCTCTCTGTCGTTGCCTGAGCAGTACCAAGCCAGCAATGATGTCACTGGGTACGATGTCTAGATCCCTGAAGAACTCGGCGAAGAGGCTCGCCACCTCCGAGTAGGCGTCCTGAGAAAACACAACTGCCGTAAATGTCCTGCAAGTGCTATTGTTTTAAGATGAAAGCGTCGATCTGAATTATTCACACAGTCGAAGCTTCTCAAAAAAATCTATTAGTGTGGCCATAGTGTGGCAATACTAGTGTATGTGTAGGTGTTTGTAGATGCTTACAGATTGTGTGTCTTTAGCTCTGGTGCAGCACATGAAGAACCTGAGTCTCCTACTCCAGCTGCTGGCTTGACCTTCCTCTAATCTGTGTCTGAAAAGTCGAAAGGAAAGGCAAGGTAATGTGTAGTAAGAGAAAAAAATTAAAAAAGGAAAGAAAAGAATTACAAAAACAACATAATTACATATATGATATGAGTGTAACATATGCCTCTAAATCCCTTTTACATTTTTTAGTTTGTCAAAACGTTTTTAGTTTTAATGTCGTATTATAAACTTTCCCAGCTCTTTTCATCCTCCACAGGAACTGGACACCTCCAAGATGCTGAAACAGGTAATTAAAATTGTGGCTGACCCCTTCTCACTCTGGACATGGAATTTTTGATTCACTCCTCTCTGGCAGAAAGCTGCGGACCAGCAGGATGAAAACCTCACCCCACAAAAACAGCGTCTTCCCATCCGCAACCGACCTCATCAATAATACGACCTTCATCGATAATAATCAATAATAAGGACCCACCATCTTCTCTGACCTGCTTCTATTAACTCTAACATTACAGTAATCAAAACCTCACCTACATTTCAAAATAAAATATCGTACTTTAACTTGTTATTTCGTGAAATCAGTAGTTGTTCCACAGCAAGCCACCAATCAGAGTCAAGCTCTGTTTTGAACTTGTTTTGTAGTGGTGGGTGGTCAGGGCCAAAAACACTATCAGAAGCACTGACCTCCATTTACATTTTAAATTCTAATATTTGTTCCATGAAATTTGATAAATTTATTCCCAACAGTTTATTCTCTTCATTAGGATTGTATGTGGATGTTAGATATTTTGTCCCATCAGATTTCAGCTTCTATATGCTGCCATGTCAATCTAATCGGCCCAGGGTCTTCAAAGTCTGTTCTGCTAGCCTTTTTACCTTAGAGAAAATTAGCAATGGGTCTGTTTCTTTAACCAATCAGATTTCAGCTAGCTGGCCCAGAGTAGCGTCATCATTTTTCCGTCCTCTGTTTGTTTGGTCAGAGGGGAACTGTTACAGCCAAGTTCGACTGTCAAAACACTTTTAATGTTTGTAGCGCTCTGCACACATTATTAAATCTGAATGAGACTTTTTTATGCCAACGGAGAAATAGAAATTTATTCGGACTCGGACATACATGAAAATACACTTTTAAGAAAAGCTAGACATCGTGAGGAGGTTGGCCAACCCTGAAGCTAGCTAGCTTGTCTCAGCCCGGGAAAGGGTTTGTTCTTCACTTCCAGTCCAGTGAATACGAGCGGTACCACTGGCTTACACCCTCTGAGGAGCGGTGAAAATTATGAGTCTGCATCTCTGGTGAGTAGGTTCTATTTTATTTAAATGTTTAATGTTTTTGTCATATTATTGGACAGATATTGATTCAGAACTGCTCCAGATGATGTATGTGGCACAGTTGCAGTTGTAGTGTAGAGGTTTGGAGCTTGTTTTAGCAAAATGGTATTCACCTTCCATATGTGAAATGCCTCTCTCTCTGTAATGCCATGCGTTGTTATAATGCGTTTTTTGTTTATTGATGGTTTCTTTAATTGCGATGTGATAGTGGGGGTATTAGGAGGTAGATTAAGTCGGGTAAGTCTCCACTGAAGGTTTAGGTACCAAATGCATGGCCCGCCACTGTTGTTTTGATTGCCGCTTGGTGGTATCTACTTAGCATGAACATAGAGATCAGCGTCAGTTCAACAGCAAGCAGAACATTTTGAGAGGAATAAATGATAGAAGAAACTCCTGACTCGAACTTGCCACTACACCGGTGGCCTTAATTGCATGATTTTTTTAAGTAGTTTAAAAAAAGGTTTTGGGCTCATGGTAATTTTAAATAGATATCAATCAGTGTTTTTCTTAATTAATAATTTTAATAGATTGATGTGCTAAAAGTAATAGAATCTTTTCACATAAACTGAGTTGATTTAGCAAAATTGACAATAAATCATAGTATTTTGGATACTTAAGTACATCTCAAGGCATATCTTTTTGTACTTTTAATCAAGTGGAAGGTTAAAGGGAGCACTTTTGCTTTTACTGGAGTCATATTTTACCTCTTGTATCTCTACTTTATATCATGGTTTGTGTACTTTAATCACCACTGTTCATTTCATATGTGTTACATTAACACAACCAACAAGGACCACTATATTGCAATCCCAGCACCTTGGACTTATTCAGGAAAAACAGTCATTGCACTGCATTTACTTTTATGGCATTTGGCAGACGCCTTTATTCAGAGTGCTTACAACTATGCAGGTAAGGGTTAAGAGCCTTGCTCAAGGGCCCAGCAGTGGCAGCTTGGTGGTGGTGGGATTTAAACTTATGACCTTCCGATCCAAGGTGCCACCTGCCACCATGATACTTGGAAATGAAGATGATTCTGATGAAAGTCCAGCTTTGGAAACCAGCTCAGTGTGATGGGATTCTGTCATTCAAGAAATAATCCAAGTGTGAATAAAAGTAGGCCATGAGACACAGGTGTTTGAAGATAGTACCTGTAGGAGCATCCTGTGGGAGCGTTTCATGGGGATGAGTCAGGACAGTAATGGCTGACACAGCTCACCTCCACTTACCTTTCATTTTCCAAAGAAATAAATTCTTGGTGTTTGTCAATATCATCGGCTTCGCCTGAGGCTGTGAGGTCGTGCTGACGAGCCAGACAACACTCCGAATCTCACATGTGGAAGCTCTAGGTGTGAAAGCAATTTATGGGAAGAAAAAAAAGCCACCTACACAGACAGAGCTGTCTCCGTCAAAAAGTGATGAGTAGCGATAGACTTTGTGCCACATCTGGCAGGGATGTTGACAGCTGCAGCCCCAGTGGTGAAACTCTCACCAGTCACTAGGGAGCAGTAAAGTAATTTTCATTATTTCACAGCGCTGTTTATAGAGCACTGCTGTGTGTTACTGTCTGACATCAGGAAGTGTCATGAATCCACAGGACAACTCTGACACACGTCCAACTGCCAAATGGTTTCGTACGCGGAGGATGGAGGGCAATCACACGGGGTCACGTCAGGGTCATGAGGGAACTTTTGGCCTTGCTATTGGTACTCCACTTGTTACCTGACTGTGTGTGTGGAGTTTCAGAGGCATATTTGAATCTGAATTCCACACACTCGTGGGCCCTCACACCCACTCCCAAAAACACTATAGAACGTTTTGTAGCAAAAGCGCTCCACTGTAACTCACCTGCTCCCGGGTTAATGAACGTGACCTTTCTTTGTGCAGTATTTGTGAGTGTGTGTGTGGATGATGCCTGTCTTACCTGAGTGTGTATGTTTTCAGGTTGCGTTGGCGGCGGCGCGTGGCCTTCAGTTTGACAAAAGTTCGTCCCGTGGGGTCGAAGGTGCACATCATGGTGAAACACACACTGAAGATCACTAACCAGTTACACACCACAATACCTGTAACACACACACACACACACACACACACACATACATCACATGATCTCTTCACCCAGATTTAAGATTTATTCACAGGCTGCTTGACTAAAATAATAGATGGATGGTTATATGGATGGGCGGACGGACGAATGGATTTTGGAAAGGATGGATGGATGATGGATAGATGGATAACAGGTGAAAAACAGGAGTCTTACCGAGAGCGAGGTTTTTTGCCGTGACGTCAGAACAGGGTTGGTAGTACTGCACCAGCCAGGCGATTCCAACCACCGCATACACCAACTCCACCAGCAGGATGGCTGAGGGACACACAAGAAATAAACGTAGACGTCTAAACACAGGACAGTGTGTGTGTGTGTGTGTGTGTCAATAGTTGTGAGTCAATAGTTGTTTATCTAGAATGTTAACATATTTTGATATATCTAACATTAATGTAATGTGAGAAGCTCGATGAATGTTCATTGAATGTAAAATGTTCTGATTAGAAGATCCCAAGTTCAAATCCCAGCACTACCATGCCGTCACTGCAGGGCCCTTGAGCAAGGCCCCTAACCCACAGTTGCTTAATTGTATAAATGGGATATAAATGGGATAACTATAAGTCACCATGAAAAAGGGTGTCTGCCTAGTGCTATACATGCAAAAATACTATAAATATAATGTTCATCATCATTCACAATTTAGCATTTAAAAATTCCGTCAAAATTCGAATGTCCTTTTTTGAGAGGCAAACGATAAACAAACCCCATCTAAGCCAATGTTCTGCTGATATGGTCGCCATTAGAGATGTTAAATTTAGATACAGTTTGGCTGACAACAAGAAGCCCACTGGGGGCGAGAATCGCGCTGCCCTGTGCTCGCTTTAGAAACATTTTCAGTAGAGGAGGACAAAATGGTTAATAACAGAATTAATGTTTTAAAATTCACTTTTGTGTAAGCTGTACAAGCTGAGTTTTACAGTCAGATATATTGTAAAGACTGGGAAGCGGTAGAAGGGGGACGATAGAGTGGATAAAAATGGATGAAAAAAAAAAACATTCAAAATGCATGACACAACCTGATCATTCAAGTGTTTGCAACTGCATTAATGGATAAACCCTAAATATCTTCTATAGACACTATAAACAGAATAAATTGTGATATTCCATTCATGCACAGGATTATCAGACAGCAGGGTGCTGGATTTTTATTATTATTATTTTTTTTTATTAAAGCTTTTTTTCCCACTGAAAATCAGCTGTGTCATCTCAAAAATATTGCATAATATTGTCAAAACATGATATTTTCTACACCACTATTCAGCAGCGTTATATAATTTACACTTGTAAAGTATAAATAATAATTCAGCTACACAAACAATTATCCATTTGCTATTAATAAAAGTGATGTTAAGAGAAAAAAATGGATCTGGATGTGTTTTAAAAAACTTTAATTGTGAAAAATTGATACAATTAAATGACTGTAATTATATTATTTTTCTTGGTCAGGGTTTGGACTATTTGGAACAACAAGAGCAAAACTGATGGTGAAAGGCAACGGCTAGGTAGCGGATAGAGAAGGCTGTGAATGCAGCATACATCAAAAAATGATGTAGCATTTCCTAGTCAGGGTTTTAGACAGGGTTGATGAGCTGATGCATAGGATTACAGAATATATAAGGTGCCAAAAGCTACACGAATGTTGGTGCTAGGGATAGATTTGTTAGAATAGTTTCATATTTATCTATTTATTGTGAAATAGTTCAGTCTGGTTTAAGAGACCATTGTGACTTATAAATGTATAAATGGTATAAAAAGTATTAATGGGTCATCTCAAACCAAGAGCAGGGGGAAGGTGAGAATTAGTTGTTTGTGTGTGTGTCTGAGTGTGTGTGAGTGCTCATATTCTTCCTTACCGAGTCGTATATAGAGCACGTACTGCACAGCCTCTCGGGGTTGTGTGTACAGGATGCTGCCTCTCATGCTTAGCCACATGATGGCGCTCTCACAGATCAGGCAGCTGATCAGGATGCCCATGTAGCCGCGGCCGTGGTCTACCAGCGTTACGGAGCATGACTGATCGGAACCGTACGGGAGGCCAAACAGAACCACGGACAGCACCACCAGCCTAGGACAACATAACAACAATAAACACACACACAAAAAACCCCAACAAAAAACAATTTCCTTTTCAACAGTCAGTAAAAAAATGTCTGGTAACTTGAATTTAAATTTAAATTGAATGTAGCTAAACACACACACGCCACACAAAGACACACACAGACATACACACACTGACCATATGCAGTGCAGTATGAAGAGGAAGAAAGCAGGCAGCACCAGGTCATCACTGCCAACTGACCAGCGCCGCCGAAACATCACCATGCCTGGCATCACTGCCCTAAAACACACACACACACACACACACACACACACACACACACACACACACACACACACACACACGCCTCAAGTTAATGACAGTTCAAACAAACATCAACTCACATACACATAAGCGGACAGTTACAACCCTGTAACCATCATCTAAACAACAATAACATTAACACACTTAGATAAACAAACACACGTGTGCGCACACACACACACACACACACACACACACACACACACACACACACACACACACACACGCCTCAAGTTAATGACAGTTCAAACAAACATCAACTCACATACACATAAGCGGACAGTTACAACCCTGTAACCATCATCTAAACAACAATAACATTAACACACTTAGATAAACAAACACACGTGTGCGCGCACACACACACACACACACACACACACACATATACACACACATATACACACTCCAACCACAACACAGTCCACCCAAACGCTTTAATGGATGCCTCAAAAAAGAGACATTACACTAAAGAGGGTCAAAGTGAAATTTGGAAATGTGTGGCTTAACATATTCGGGTACACACACACACACACACACACACACACACACACTTCTATAGAAAACTTCTTTTACATGACACTGACTTATCCCTGCCTGTTATGACATTAGAGGAATTTATTGGAATTCATAATAACACACATACACATGAACCCACATTTTATGATACATTCATGAAATTACAGTTCACTCTTCCACATCACCAACCGATGATGAATGTTAATCCTCACAACACCACTGTCACTCATCATTCCATGGAACTTGAATTGTCTTGAAGAGCATGCTTGTGATGCTACTGAAATAAATGTATATAATCCTATATTAAAATATATGAAATTTAAATATGTCAAAAAGTAACCATGGTGTAAAGGTTTGTGTTAAATGGAATAGAAGAGCAAAACAAATCTAAAAGACATGCTCCCATGCTGGGTGTAAGGAGGCAGAAAGCGTTTTCCTCTTTCTGTTTCAAAAAAGATATAGTGGTTGGTTTCACATGTCTTGGAAGAAACACAACCACTAAACCACACCCAATTCCCAGGCTATTAGGTATTGAGTGGCAGGTGAGAGGTGGCTAGTGGACGGGAATTAGCTAACAATTGTGGGAAAAACTGGGTAGCTAGTAGTGATAGGAGGACCGAATCATTTTAATGACTTGGTTCTTTGAATCTTTTTTTAAAACATTTATTTCATATTCTTTTGATCAGAAATAAAATTATTGTAAAATAATGTCAAGATTCAGACCAAAAAACGGATCTATTTAATTGTGTAGCAACTTTGGAAGTCACGAGACGACTCAATTCTGTTTCCTGTACATAACATACGGAGATTTTGCGATGCTTTGCTCATGCGCTTCCAGTAGCAAATGAACGAATCACTCTTTTAGAATACTCATTCTTTTAAGTCACAAAAAAAAACTCGTTCAAAATGAACAAATCGCTCATGAACGACCCATCACTGGTAGCTAGATGTTTTCCAAAACAAACTAGTGAGCGAACACAAAGATGATGATGATGATGACAATGCTGAAGATAATAACATTGTTGTTTAAAATGATGTAAATATTAAAAGAATGGATTACACAGGAAAAAGATCATTACTTTGTTGTGGTACATAGAATGTTGCCTCAGGAGCTCCAGTGCACTGTCAGCTATTTCTTTCCCACGAACATGTAGTGAAACTAGCACAACCGGTATGAAAAGTACATTCAGTTTGCATAGTTTATTACGCAAGATTACACAAAATTTCATACCTAATGTTTCATTTTGTGTGTGTTTCCCCTTTTATTTAGTCATCAGTATGCTGGCTGCTTAGACTTTTTTCCTTCCTGATTTGTGTCTGAATGGGAAAAACATTATACAGGGGCAAACTAACAGTTTTAAACATGCAATTTGGTTTTCATTTTATTAGAGTAAAAGGCAAGTCGTTAAAGTCCTTAAACTGGTTGCCTTAATAAAAAAAAAACGCAACGCAGCAACGAGTCACACTAGCTGTTTTTAAGGTTAGTGTGGCTTCGGATTGACAGTTATAGCGAAAATCTTGTGTAATTAGAACAGTTACAATTGCAGAGTAGTTTTACATTTGACTCAAGAAAACTCACAATTTACTCCAAATGTTGATTTGGAAAAATGCCTACTGATAAAACCGCTACCCTTAAAACTGAACAATTTAGCGAAGACAGGCAAAGTTCGTAGTCATGAGTGAAAAATTTCATCAGAAAGCACGGACCGGCCTTGTCCTTACAGGACTTAGAGAACAACGTGCTGCTACGGCATCTCACCCCTAATCAATACCATCATCAGAAAGTCCAGCCGGTCTCGAAAAACATATACAGGAAGGAAAGGAGGATAAGATGCTGCATTTCACAAGAGCGAAATCGTCAAATGGTAAACACATGGAGAGCAGATGGCACCTAGAACGAGGAAAACAGACAAACAATCGAGAACGAGGCGGAAGAAAAGAGCTGAGAAAGAGGGAGAATACAACAAAAACAATAGATCGAGAGGGCAAGAGTGAAAAGGAAAGACAGAAATAGAGGGCAAAAGCAATGCTGAAAAACAGAAGAGAGAGAGAGAGAGAGAGAGAGAGAGAGAGAGAGAGAGAGAGAGATAGAGCATGTTCATTAGTCCAACGTTGGTTTGTCACCGTCAATGAAAATGAGGCTCCTGTCCGGTTACCATGGTTACCGCACCCTGTAATCGGTCAACTGGTTCTGTAGCATTGAGTGCGATGAGATGAATCAATACACACACCTCAATGCCACAAACACGCACGCACACACACACACACACACACACAAACTTAACGCATGCATTGTTATTGCTAATATATCTATTTTTTTACTGAAACACATCCTGCATAAGCGTGAGAAAAAGCAGGCGAGTGTGTGCTTCAGCTGAGGCTCTGCATGTCGACTATTTTCTGTCCCCACACTTCCGTTTGTTGAATATTTTTGCCACAACAAGTCTGCTTTCCTGCTTACGCCGATATACAGACAGTGTTATTAAACTTTATTTACCAACTGCGAGAGATGAAACGGCTTCGCTCAGTATAAAAAAATCACAGCAAGACTGGAGCCAGTCAGTGTGGGCGGAGCTTATTTTCATCACGATCACCAATTTAATCGTGATATCACCAGGTCTGTCTTGGTGTGAATGGGGTCAAATATATTTCAGTGAGATCACATGGTAGGTGTGTAGACGCATTAATGGCAACATGCACATCTTCTTATCGTTAAAAGCACATAAAGTAGAAACATGGCTTCCAGCAAACGAATTTTACAATAAAATCCACTGCGTCAGGTTTGGAAGTGGCATGGGCTCCTTTGTTGGCAGATGTGGCAACCCTGCTAGTGTTGAAATGAGATCACAAGCGGCCACCGAAAGACACATTCCAGACACGGGAAATACCAGGCGTGAACTGCTATCAGTCACCACTGTCCACTTGAGATCTGATACGTGAGATTAGTTTAAACATTGCCTTAGGCACACAACTGCAAAACTGCATTAAATACTAGGGGGTGTAACGGTACACGTATTCATACTGCACCGTTTGGTACTGAACTGCAATCTTTTTTTTATGTGAGGAACATATTCTAAATCTAAATTCCCTCAAAAATATATTAAGTGGCGGACCGCAAGTGTGTTTAGTGTCCGCCCCTCACTTTGAGCGCAGTGACATCATGGTTACTTGATATGTACCAGAAAAACTATATGCACTGCACATGTGCAAAATTGCTGCCACCTCTTGGCATCGCCACATTTTTACAACAGTCAAAAGTACAAAAGTATATAAAAAATATTATTTTTTATCTACATCATTAATTTATGCACTAGTAAAGGCAATCCCAATGCAGGTGGCAGGGCCAGAATTGTGTACCAACTGCATGATATCAAGTCCTCATGCTGCCTTTTATTCACAGCCCAGGCTGGTGGAGGTGGTGTAATGCTGTGGGGAATGCTTCCTCGACACACAAACCCAGTCTATAATCGTAAAAGGACTCCATCGAGCATGATACTGCACCATGTCACAAAGCACATGTTGCGTCAAACACACCAGACAGTATAGTGTACCTCAGTGGTGTGCTAAATCACAGGATCGGTGTCCTGTAGATCACCTTTTGTATGCAGTGAAACGGGAGATGTATGCTTGAATGAACAGCTGACAAATCTGCAGCTATTACTGGATCAATGGAAATCAAAGGGAGTTTTCCTGCACCTTGCAGAGACAAAGTGAGGTCTTAATAATGTGACTAGTGAGTGTAGACGCACATACATTATTAAGTAGCTCGGGTGTCAGGGACAAGCAGATTTCATGTCCATGATCAGCTGAGGATGTGAGGACAAAAATCGAGACCTGCCTTTTGAACTGATGATCATATTCTGCAATCATTAATGCACTTACCTAGCATACTAGCTCACCAAAATGTATTATGTCATGCTACGTTTCCAGGCAAATATAGAGAAGAGACTGGATAAACACATTAAAGCTCAGAAATCAGTCTAGTATACAGTCAATAAAAACCCAGACTCTTGGCATTTCCAGCCAATCAGCACCTGAAGACCTCAAACTCCAGCAAAGATCAAATGCACTGATCTAAAGAACCAATAGATCATCGATTTCCCTGTATTGATCCATCACTCCATCACAGAGAAGGAGCCAAAAGGGAGCAATACATGTCACACAAAGCAAAGCATTGGGTATTGCAAATCAGGAAGGGGAGAAACAGAGTGAAAAAGTGTGTGAAAGAGAGGACTACACCAGCCATATATATACATGGATGGCATAAAGTCAATAGATCATTATATAATGATTATAAAATTGATTAACAGTATAATATAAATATCATCAGGTCCTCACATTAATTTGATATTGTATATATATATATATATATATATATATATATATATATATATATATATATATATATATATATATTTCTCTTTTCTTCCTGTTCTGTCTCTATGCAGCTCTACCTCTTCCATGTTAATCTGTATTCTATGTGATTCTCAGCACACGCCTCGGCCTCTGCAGTGTTGTGATACATCATATTCGTGTAGTAGCAGTGAGCAGTGGTTTTAGTAGTTGTAGTAGTGGTTTTGAGAGAAAGCGCTTGAGAAACAGTTTAGAGAGGACAAATCAATCTATATATAAAATATAAAAGTATAATAAAAGTATAGCATATAAAATAATTACAAATAATTATAATTAAATTGTTTTTCACTAATGCAAATATGTAAAACAAAAAAAGCATTGTGTTACAAATGCCAACTTGTACCTGATGCACACTTTTTTAAATCAGTCGTTTACTTTTGTGCCAATGCACCGATGCAAACCATCCCTAATATATATATATTTATTTAGCTAATTAAAAATACATTTAAATTCTTTTCTTTTTTTTTTTTTTTATCTTTTTAAATATAGCACTGCTGGAGATGTGGGTATGTGAGTGCTTCATTACATTTGGTCAAATTTTCGTAAAATCTAAAAAAATCTTTTAGCTTGCATATTATATCTGAATCTTCATGTGTTACACAGTAAACACTTCATGGCACTTCCCAGGGAAAGAAACAATTGTATTATTTTTTTTAATATACATTTTTTTTTTTTTTTATGAATTAATTTAAAATACAAAAAAAATAAAATAAAGCTTTTTATTTAAAATAAAAGAAAGAAAAAAAAAATTATATATATGTAAAAAAAAAAAAGATTATATGTATGTATATATATATATATATATATATATATATATATATATATATATATATATATATATATATATATATATATATCTTAATTGAAATTAAATTAATTATTAATCCGAGTGTGATTAAATAGTAACACCATAGCCCTGGTGAAGCATGGTGGTGGCAGAATCATATTTCAAGCTGCTTCTTAATAGCTGGGACTCTTCTCAAGAGAGAAGACCTAAAACACCTAATCTAATTTAGCACAAAACCTGCAGACATCTATGAGACAGCTGAAGACCAGAGGGAACATTTCACCATCCAGTACTTTAACAGCCAAGCTATTGGACATTTTAGATTGTTTATCCTAAACTGTTTCTATTTGGAAAAGGATCTGATATTGGATTCTTTTTTTGACATTTTTTATATTGTTAGGATTATTAAGTGTAAAAATTTAGATAAACCGAATGATAAATAAGACCATTTTCTTTTTAAATAAAAAGCTTTTGTCTGAATGTGAGTTTAGATGAGCAGAAAAAAAACGACATTAAATATATAATTGATTATAATGTTATATAAAATATATGCAGCTCGGTGTCCACCTTCGCATCGGTGAGTCATGATGCATCAGTGCATTACCCAGGATTCACCCAGAGCGCTGAGACACAGGAAGTGAGATAATCACTAACGCTCACTTTTGGTGTCAAAAGTAGGACACCTGCTCTGTAGCAGCAGGAAATGTGGTCAAGTGGCTCTTTAATTTAAGCTGCTTTTCATTAATCTGCAGGGTGCATATTTGTGTTTGTGTGTTTCAAGAAATCAAGAGATAGAGAGAGAGAGAGAGAGAGAGAGAGAGAGAGAGAGAGAGAGAGAGAGATTGAAAGATTTACAGAATATTTTGACAAACATACATCACTAAGTGTGTGTGTGTTTGTACACTTATACACACACACACACACACACACACACACACACACACACACAGAGATACAGATAAATGTACAGTATATGCACATTGATATATGTATATATGCACTTGTACACATACACACACAGCTAAAAGAGGTGAAAAGGACCGAGTGGGTGGTGGTGGGCGTGAAAGACAGTGAGTGAAGCGAGAAAAACATGAAGAAGAAACAAAGATAAAGAGAGTGTAAGATGCGAGAAAGAGCACGGGATAGAGAGAGAGAGAGAGAGAGAGAGAGAGAGAGAAAAGAGAGACTTTGGGTAGAAGACGAGAGGAATGGTGGAGGGAGAGCAGAGTGGGTGTGAGTGGCACACAGTCCTCATTCTAAAAAAAGGAGATGATGCCAGCTCAGTGCCAGAGACTGAATCTGGATGTGAGAGATAAAAGTGCAGGAGGAGGAGCAGCTGCACATGAGGAGAGATACAAGAAGCAAAGGAGGAGGAAGAAGCGATGAAGAGCAGGAAAAATCTCTTCGAATATTCACACACACACACACACACACACACACATACACATATACATATACATATATACAGTATATATACATATATATATATATATATATATGACAAGACATGATATAGATCCATTGCAAGGAAAAATAGATGACGCAGTGATGGTAGGTGATCAAAAGATTTTACAATTGGGGCAAAGAACAGAGGTTGAAGAAAGGACAAGTAAAAGAAGGTGTGCATTGTGGGACAGGAAGAGGGGTATGTGTGTGTGTAGAAACACAGTGTGCTGACAAAGGATGCTAAAAAAATAAATAGGGCATGACTAGAGGACAAGAGCCAACCACTGAGAGAGAGAGAGAGAGAGAGAGAGAGAGAGAGAGAGAAGCGATTTCCACACCACTGAACATATAAGATGCTTAAAAATGTTATATCTGATCTGTCAAATTATTAGGAGAAGCCAGTAGACTTCGCAGAATATTAACACCACACATGACCAGACAAGCTCAGCGTTCAGGACAACCACCGACTCCAAACCATTTCCCTTGACATTATTGCAGAGATGCAATTCTTTTCTATGGCTGGACGGTGAAATCTGACTGGTCCGTCGTGTCTTGCAATTGAGAAGCAAAACGTCAGTGAACCGTGACCATCACTATGGATAAGAACTGGATTCTGGACATGTGTGAGAGTTAACACTGTAATGATTCCTGCATTACAATCTTACACTTTTCCCTGATGTTTCTAATATCACAAAGATAATAATAATGATAATAATAACAATAATGATAATAATCATAATAATGCTTCTAGGACAGAAATGACTTGACATGTGCTTCCACCCGAAGCATGTGCACACTCAGTTAAACACTCTTATCTTGCTGTTGCCACACAGTTGCCTAGCAGCAAGGCAACACGCAAGGTCCTCTTTATCGTCACTGAACTTTCTCTTCTTACACAGTATCTGTTAAAAGTTTTAATGAATGCACCTTAACCCAATTAGACACCTTAGGGATTTGTTTGGAACACTGACTGCACCCCAGGACTCCTCACCTCACCTACATCAGTACTGGACTTTACTAACACCCTTGTGGCTGAATGAGCACAAATCTCCAGAATCTGGTGAAACATCTTCCCAGAAAATTGGAGGTTATTTTAACAGCAAATGATTACTAAATGTCGAATGGGATGTTCAAAAAGCACATATGAGTCTTATGGTCAAGTGTTTACAAACGTTTGTCCATACAATATATTTAACACCTTATACACACAAAAAAATCTATTATAGATGTGATTGTGAATGAATGTATATCCTTCTGTCCCACAACATTTACTCAACCCTGATATCTAAACATATGCACAGCTGTGACATATTTGGTAGAGAATAAGCACAAACTAGCTAAAGAGTAATAACAAATAGTGAACACTGTTTTAGCAAAGACTGATCACAAACCAGTCTTGTAGGAAAAGATTAATCACATAAAAGATTGTAATAAAGACTAATCACAGTGTTGAAGTAAAGGCTAATCACAAACCAACATTGT
Organism: Silurus meridionalis; assembly: GCF_014805685.1. Lineage (NCBI taxonomy): Eukaryota > Metazoa > Chordata > Actinopteri > Siluriformes > Siluridae > Silurus > Silurus meridionalis. The sequence continues at coordinate 21,211,568 of NC_060892.1, forward strand.
AATAAATACTAAGACTAATCATAAACCTGTGATGTGGTAAAAAAAGATTTACAAAACACCTTTGTAGTAAAGTCTAATCACAAATCACCATTGTAATAAAGATTAATCATCAACCATCACTGTAGTAAAGACTAATCCCAAACCAGTGATGTAGTTAAGACTAATCCCAAACCAGTGATGTAGTTAAGACTAATCCCAAACCAGTGATGTAGTTAAGACTAATCCCAAACCAGTGATGTAGTTAAGACTAATCACAAACCAGTGATGTAGTTAAGACTAATCACAGAAACCATTCTAATAAAGACTAATCACAAATCAGTGTTGTAAAAAAAAGAATCACTGAACACCACTGTAATAAAGACTAATCACAGACCAGTGTTGTATTAAAGAGTACTCACAAAAACATTGTAATAAAGACTAAGCACAAAACAACAATGTAGTAAAGTCTAATCATAAATCACCAATGTAATAAAGACTAATCACAAAACAGCATTCTTATGAAGACTCCTCACAAACCAGCGTTGTCTTTACAACAATGCTGGATGGCGATTCATCTTTTTTTAAATGTTGTTTTATGAATCGTTTTGATTTAAGCATAATAAAAAAAAAAATTCAATTAAAAACTAATCCCCAACCAGTGTTATAGAAATTAAATAATCACAAATCACCGTTGTAGTAAAAACTAATCACAGACCAGTGTTGTAGTAAAGAGTACTCACAAAAACCATTGTAATAAAGACTAATCACAAACCAGTGTTGTGGTAAATACTAATCAACTTAATAAAAAAGACTAATCACAGACCAACGTTGTAGTAAAGACTAACCACAACCTCTTCACAGTGGGCACTCAGTAGTGCGCCTAAGTAGTAAACACACAATTTGTGTACTGGTGAACTATTCAGTGCTGCCCAGGATGTAGTTCCAGAGTCAGTGGCTTTGAGAATATAAATAAATCCTGATTGTTTCCTGAGGAATACTGGTCACAACTGCAGCCATGTTTCCATTGGATTTACAAACATGATGCAGGATGTCGGTTTGGAAGTCTTTTCTCATTATTTCTGAATATCATCACTTTCTAATGAGAAGTTGATCATTTTCCCATGAACAGCTGATGCTGCAATAATTCTTTCTCTTTTACTGCTGCATTTAAATTTTGAATTCATTAAAGAATGTACTTTTTATGCATTTATAGTTGCATTTAAGGTCGAACCTTCCATGAAACTAGTGAGTTCAGGTTAATCGTTTACTTTATAGCAGTTATAAACTGTATTTTTTATTAAGAAAAGAAAAGAGGAAGAAGATCTTGGTTGACCGACTATATTTTTAGGAAGCGGAGAACTTAACGGTGTCCGTTAAATTTATTTTTTCCCTGGAATACTGATGCTGCTCAGATAAGTAAGTATTGTCTAACAATTAGAAAACGAGTCTAGTCACCTTGATTTACGACTGCTAGACAGTTGTCTGGTCTGATAATCGATGAGTCATTCTGTTACACCTGTAAGCATGTAAATAATGTAAATCATTATTGCATTTCTAATAATGTTCCTCTCCTATGCTACATCACAGCCGTCTTTCAGTTTCAGTTTTTTTGTCTAAATGATCTGCACAGAGATGTTTACACAGACTTTTACCTCCCAGTTAGCAAATAAACCCTGCGACCGTGGACCAAGACAAGTCACGTCTCAGGGGACATACAGTTTATTTACCTGCTGGAAGCCGAATACAAAGCAAATACGCTAAAGCTTTAGAATATGACTTTATGCACTGAACAACTTTTTGAAGGAACACATTAAGCTTTGTCAGTTTTCCAGACACAGCCTTTTCTATCGACTCCATAAGACACAAGGAAAGAGGCAAAATATCAACTCCAAACAGTATTGCAACATCTACCTTACATAACACGTGTGTGTGTATGCGTATGAGAGAGAGAGAGAGATGAGAGAAAGTTGTTACAGCTAATTAATCTGTGTTATATAATATCAACCTGAACCTGTAACACCGGCTGAAACGATTCCTTAATAACTCAGGTAATTCAAATACAAAAATGTAAACAGGCGAAACATTTTCCTTGATGCTTCGTTTAGTCCATTTAAATACACACAGAGCACTGTGTTTCCCAACGGGCCATTATTACCGACGCACCGCCTGCTAAACTCTGGAGCGCTCTGGACAGGTATACACTATGGAAGCCTGTTTCCGGATAATTCCGACTTTTTTTTTTGCAATTCTGACTTTATTTTTTGTAATTCTGACTTTTATTCTTGAATGCAATTTTAACAATAAAAAAATTTACTTTTTTCTAAAAAGGAAACAAATTACTTGTTCATTTTAAGAGAGCTTTCTTAATTTCGCTTGTATATTTAGTATTGCTCTTTTCAAAAAAGAAAAGCTTTACTCGATTAATCGAGGGAATGATCGGTATGATACTCGATTACTAAAATAATCGATAGCTGCAGCCCTACATGTAACATGCTATTAAAACCTGCGATCAAGTCACAGTCCAGAAATTAATAACGACAGAAAAGTAGAAAGCCTTTAGTAGCATTTATACAGAATGTATAATCAATATACAAATATTTCATTAGCTAACTAGCAAAGACAATGTCTGAAATATGTAGATAAAGTCTGTTATAATGTCTGATGGCAGTTATTTTGTAGCTATGATAACTATAATATCTATAGCAGTTACATAATCTATAACAATCATAAAGAACAATGCAATGATCTTGCACATGGCATTGATGATGTAATGTATCAGATATAATATTTATAGCGGGACCACATCTATAGTAATTATATGTCTATTAGGGGTGTAACAGTACACGGATTCGTATTAAACCATTACGGTACAGGACTTTCGGTACGGTGCACATGTGTACCAAATATAATCTTGATATTACGTGCGTAACATAAGTCAAATTTAAGTTCCCTCATGAACATATTAAGTGTCGGACCACAATTTAGTTTAGTCTCCGCCTCGCACATCGAGCTCAGTGTCACTGTCACTACTCGAGCCGTACCAAAAACACGATTTGCACTGCGCGTGTGAGAAAACTCATCTTGTTTGGTGCCTGCATGAAATCCATAAACTTCCTGTCATATTTCCAACGTTTTTACAGTCTAGCAAAACGTTTTTTTTTGCGTTTTATGTACAGCTTCAAGAATTTCTTTTAAAAGGAGAAATTCCTGACACTTGATGAAAAATGGAAGGAATTAATTTATTTATGAATAAATAAATTGTAGGAATAAATAAATAACTATCTTGTGTGTTTCTTAAATGCAGACGTTTGTTATGCTGCAATGAGTAGAACAGTTAAGTAGAAAATATCTTTGAAAATAGAATATTAAATATAATATTTAAATATTAAATATTAAAAATAAGTATAAAACACACACTTTTATACATACATCTCTATTACCCAAATGGGGTCTAACAAATGTAAACTATTTAATTTTTTTTTTTTTTTAATAAATTAAATTTGCACCTATTTAGTCGATTAACTCAATGTCATCAATATAATAAAAATGTATTGCGTTAATTTGATTTATTCTATTAGATTTTTACATATTAGATTTTTTATTTTAACCAAGCAGGCATCTTATTTCATGAAAAAAAAAACAAGCAATTTTATCTTTTGCATTTTTTCCCCCTAACTGTACCGAAATTGAACTGAACCGTGATTAAAAACCGCGGAACCGAACCGTGAATATTGTGTACCATTACAACCCTAATGTCTATGAAAATAAGGATAATGCATATATCGATTACCACGTGCATGGCGATGAAAATATTCATGGCCCTGACAATGACTACTTGATGATGTCTATAACTATGGTCATCTCTATTGCAATGATAATATCAACAGCTATGAAAGCATTTTCCGGCAATGATCATTATCACCATGTAACAACAGCTACAGTGGGTCAAATAAGTCTTTGATAAACACTGCAGATTTTTCAAGTTTTCCCACTTACAAAGAACAGAGAGATCTGTAATTTTCATCGTAGGTACACCTCAACCGTGAGAGACAGAAAAAATAATCCAGAAAAATCATTTTTAATAATTAATTTCCATTGTATTGCATGAAATAAGTATTTGATACAATAGAAAAATAAAACAATACTTGATGCAGAAGCCTTTGTTTACAATTACAGAGGTCAGGCGTTTCCTGTAGTTCTTGACCAGGTTTGCACACACTGCAGCAGGGATTTTGGCTCACTCCTCCATACAGGTCTTCTCCAGATCTTTCAGGTTTTGGGTCTGTCGCTGGGCAACATGCAGTTTCAGCTCCCGCAATAGATTTTCTATAGGGTTCAGGTCTGGAGACTGGCTTAGGCCATTCCAGGACCTTGAAATGCCTCTTATGGAGCCACTCCTTAGTTGCCATGGCTGTGTGTTTGGGATCATTGTCTTGCTGGAAGACCCAGCCACGACCCATCTTCAATGCTCTTACTGAGGGAAGGAGGTTGTTGTCCAAAATCTCGTGATACATGGCCCCATTCATCCTCCCCTCAATACGGTGCAGTCATCCTGTCCCCTTTGCAGAAAAGCACCCCCAAAGCATGATGTTTCACCCCAATGCTTCACGGTTGTAATGATGTTCTTAGGATTGTACTCATCCTTCTTCTTCCTCCAAACACGGCGAGTGGAGTTTATATTAAAAAGTTCTATTTTGGTCTAATCTGACCACATGACCTTCTCCCATGCCTCCTCTGGATCATCCAGATGGTCTTTGGTAAACTTCAGACAGGCCTGGACATGTGCTGTCTTGAGCAGGGGGATCTTGCAGGATTTTAATCCATGACGGTGTGGTGTGTTACTAATGGTAACCGTTGAGACTGTGCTTCCAGCTCTCTTCAGGTCATTGACCAAGCCCTCCCGTGTAGTTCTAGGCTGATCCCTCACCTTTCTCAGGATCATTGATAACTCCACGAGGCGAGATCTGGCATGGAGCCCAAGTCCGAGGGAGATTGACAGTCATCTTGAATTTTTTTCCATTTTTTTAATAATTGCGCCAACAGTTGTTGCCTTCTCACCAAGCTGTTTGTCTATTGTCCTGTAGCCCATCCCAACCTTGTGCAGGTCTACAATTATGTCCCTAGTGTCCTTAGACTGCTTTTTGGTCTCGCCCATAGTGGAGAGGTTGGAGTCTGATTGATTGAGTGTGTGGACAGGTGTCTTTTATACAGGAAATGAGTTCAAACAGGTGCAATTAATACAGGTAATGAGTGGAACATAGGAGGACTTCTTAAAGACAAACTAACAGGTCTGTGAGAGACAGAATTCTTGCTTGTTGGTAGGTGATCCAATACTTATTTCATGCAATAAAAATTATTTAAAGAAAATTATTTATTTAAAAATCATACAATCATACAACAGTTGAGGTGTACCTACGATGAAAAAATACAGATCTCTCCATTCTTTGTAAGTGGGAAAACTTGAAAAATTGGCAGTGTATCAAATACCTATTTTACCCACTGTATATATTATGTATTATCATTATTATAGACATCATATTGATATGGATAATCATGCCTAGGGAAATGACATTGTCTATGGTTATGACGATGTCTATGGGGATAATTTATATAACATTGGTTTCCATGAAATATATAATCTATATCTGTTATAACATTTCCGATTACAATAACGCATAGAGCAAATTCAAAGCTTAAAAACAATGCTGATGTATAAAGCAATGCTAATGTCTATGTCAATTATGTCTATGTCATATGTCATTGAGAACGTATATGGTGATGATGTCTAGGGCAACGTCTATGGCTATAACACTGATGGTGGCAATAATGTCCATATCTATTATAATGTCTTTATATTGCTTATAGTGATAAGTCATTATGTATTAGATTTATGTTTAGGCAAAGCATAGAAGAGATTATCTATAAGACAAACCTGTTTAAGGGTGCACATAAAATACAACTCACAAATCGCTTGCTATCACATTTTCTTATCTGTGGGATGCGTGGGATGGCACAGATCCTGCAGACAGATCTAGGACATGTTTTAAAAAAAACACACCACCACCATCACACCTAGCTGTGTTTTACATAACTTGGCAGAGTTTTGCCAAGTAAGTATTGGATCAGCGCTGGAGCTTTCGATAGGAGTATTATATCATCGAAAGAACCGAAGTGGATCGCGTTTGAACACTAGGAGACTGAAAAGTGCCACTGCTGCTTGTTTGGCTGCAGATGTGAATAAAAGAAGGAGCAAGCAGATTAAACAGCAGATTAACCTTCAAATCATGTTAACATATTCCCAGATTTGACATACAGCGACATTAGACATGCACATCGGCTCTTACAGCTATATAGAAACAGGACTTAAAAACTCCTCGGAGGAAGAGAGAGACAGTCCTGTCTAAAATGTTTCGGACTCATCCTGCGTTGAACAGCATCATAGGACTGTCTTCTCTGAGAAAGACCTTTCGGATTTCTCTAACATCAAAGCACTGTCTTGATGCTTTTCAAATAGAGGACAGATACTGTATTTTGCTGCTCATGGGAACGCTGAACCCCGGAATTCACCCTTTTCCTCGACCAGAAATATCTCACTCTCTCAATTCTCATTTGATATGAACGCAAATGCATTTGCAAGGGCCCCCTCAGGGAGGCAAGCGTCCTGTTTCCATTAAACCCATTAAATATGGGAACCACAAGCCCAGCCATTAATGCGTTTGCGTGAAAGCTTTTGCATATCCAGAGAATACCATGGATTCCTTTCCCTAGAATTGTGTGTATATCTGTGTGTGTGTGTGTGTGTGTGTGTGTGTATGTGCATCAGCATGTCCGCTGCTTGTGATTAGCACACCATGTGTGATGCACAGCACTGGTAGAGACGTTAGTGCATATGCAACCTACTGCGACACGACCGCAAATAAAATCTGCGTTTCAGAAGATACAGTGCTGAAGCAGAAATGGACGCTTTGCTGATAAATGGTGAGGGATCAGAGGACATTAGTATGCGCTCCACTGCCTCTTTCTGTCTCACTCTGTATATCTCTCTCACACACACACACTCACACTAACAGCATGACCAATGAGAAGAGGTGGATGTTGCAAACCCAGCCTGGAATACGTGTGAATAGCCCATGGCACTTGTGATTATCCATGCTGATCCGTGTTGATCCATGCCGAGGACGCCTGTAACAAGTCTCTCACCTGTTTTAGGACGGTGTCTTTCCGAGACCGTCGTCTTCAGCGCTTCTGTTCTCTCTCCCATCCTCCGCAGATCGCCACCCAGATGTTTCCTCCAGCAAAGTAACGACAGGATTAAAAAACAACAACAAAAAAACAATAAAAGAGCAAACCTGTCTCTGTTCCTGTCCTAAAAATCTCTATGTCCTCTATGTATGAATTGTTTTTTAAAGCATCAATGGACCAGTTCGATTTGTGTTTCTGTGTCCCTGCTCAAATCTACACAATAAAGACAACCAGTCCCGCTTTCAAATTTTTAAGTCTCATTAGGAAATGGGTTCAGGACAAGACACAAAGCAAGTCATCGCATGTGTCCAAGAACAATCCAATACATCAATGTCCCTCCAAGCACAGAAAATTCCTGTCCCCTTCAAACAGGTTGGAAATCCTGTCCTTAGTCCCCTTAAAAACAGGTTGTGCAAATTCAGTCTCAGGGCTTGTGCTGTGGGTCTTCTTTCTCCCCCAGTGTCCCCTAAAACCCAGCTCCAGAGCTCCAGTAGCAGGTCGAGCTCGACACGGACTCACATAGATCGTCTCCCGGGGACAACGGTGTCCATGGATGTGTCTTTACGCGTTTGCGTCGTCGGTGCCAGGCTTCCTGTGCGCTCACACACCAGCTGAGTCGTGCGTAATCTAAAGGAAGGGTGTGACTTCTCCTTCTTTTCTCTTTCTTCTTCTTCTTCTTCTTCAATTCCCCTCCCTTCACGTTAATGAGGAGCGAGTGGAGCAGTTCAGCTCTCAGCGCACGGACTGATGTCTTCCTTCTTCCTTCCGTGAAAAAACGGGCGTTGCTGGGATTCTCCTCGCTCCCAAAGCTGCAGCGCGCTCCATTCCCAACTGCGCCCTCAACGTAGTTTGCGTAGCACTGGGTGAGCTACATGTCATAGTACAAAGCAGGGGAGAGGTATACACACACACACACACACACACACACGCGCGCACAAAGTCAGACGAAGAGCTCGGTTCCAAACCCTGTGTTCCCAAGCAGTACGCAATATTTTGACATACCATTTAACACGTCGCTGTGTGCTTTGGGGATTTCAGACAGGGTTGCCAGATCATCACACATCATGGGTTTGATGGTCAGGGGTCCATAAAGTCCATAAACTTTTGGTCATATAATTTTACATCATGAATAAATAAATAACGCACACACACACACACACACACACACACACACACACGCTCACACACTCTTTGCTGTTGTGCGTGTTCTACACGTGCCACAAAATTATATATATCATAATCTAAAACAGGATGTTTTGGTGTGTTTCACTCCAAAAATGTTCTATATAGCTAATACAATTTATTTATTTATTTATTTTTTTACAAAAAATGAAACAAAGATCACTTTTTCTGTTAGTAAACACGTGTTCTGCAGACTCCAAGATCAATATTATATAGTACTGATGTGAAATATTGCATTTGAAAATGTCAATTTAAAACACACCAAACAGACTGGTTGTGATACATACCACAATCACATAGCAGCATTACGTCACTCAGGAATGACTGGGTGTAAATGAATGATGCATCTTTTATGAGTAAATGATGATGTCATACAGTTTTAAATAATGACACGATTGTAACACGGCCACATCACGAGCACACAGCCAGGCAGGCACAAATTTAATCCTGATCGAGTTAAAATACCTCAACATGGCAACCACTCACAAGCGTACACGCATGAAAGCGCTCCTTTCACGTTGCGCCGGTTGCGTAAGTCACGGCGTCATTGGGCTTCGTGAATGGAGAGAGTAGGGAAACGGCTTCCTACTGGACAACTGAGTGTACTACCTGCTGCAAATTTCATACCCTAATGTATTGCACTTATTTAAAAAAAAGCGTGGAGGTATTTAATACCTAGCGCTTCTGCGTCATTTCCGTTCTGTTCAGCCGCCGTCTATTAAGGTTTAATAACAAGGGAATAGTAATTTATGGGGTCAATCCAAGAGCCTGATACACACATCTTAGGACTCAGTCACAGCGTCTTCTTACTTGCCATGTATTTACGCAATTCCTTTATTTTTGTTGAATGGTGGGGGTGGTGGTGACGTTAAAATAATACATATACCTTTAGTGTCTTTTGCCAAATACATTCGGGTGAAAGACACAATAGGATCAGTGTGTCGATCACAGATTGACTAACAGGAACAGTGGTGATTAGTGGTTGGTTATTGGGATTATTGCTAATCACTGATTTGGTTGGCCAATGGGAATTTTGGTGATCAGGGAACCAACCCCAGCCATTAGGGTTGCACAAACCAGTGCACTCTTAGTGGCGGTCCCAAGCCCGGATAAATGGGGACGGTTGCGTTAGGAAGGGCATCCAGCATAAAAACATGTGCCAAATCAAACATGCGGATCATGAATATGGATGATCCGCTGTGGCGACCCCTAATGGAAGAAGCCAAAAGAAAGTTTATTGGCTGGTCTTTAGGATTATTGGTAATCAGTGATTGGTTGTTAGGAACAGTGGCGATAAGTAGTTGGTAATTGGGATTATTGGCGATTAGTGGTTAGTCATTGGGATTAATGGTAATCAGTGATTGGTTGTTCAGCACAGTTCTGATTAGTGGTTGCTCATTAGGATTTTTGGTGATCAGTGATTGGCCATTGGGATTTTTGTTGATCAGTAATTGATCAATGGGATTTTTGGTGACCAGTGATTGGTCATTGGGATTTTTGGTGATTAGTGGTTGGTTGTTAGGAACTGTGGTGATTAGTGATTGGTTGTTAAAAACTGTGGTGATTAGTGATTGGTCATTGGGATTTTTGGTGATTAGTGGTTGGTTGTTAGGAACTGTGGTGATTAGTGATTAGTCATTGGAACTTTTGGTGATTAGTGGTTGGTTATTAGGAACTGTGGTGATTAGTGATTAGTCATTGGAATTTTTGGTGATTAGTGGTTGGTTGTTAGGAACTGTGGTGATCAGTGATTACACAGTAATAACCAACAAATGTAATGTGACCTGTAGAACTATGTCAGAAGAACCATGTCGAGTTCAGAATAACCAGCAACATCTGCTCAAAAACTCACCAGATTTTCCATTTTTTCCCCCCACAAAATGTAAGAAATCTAAAATGTCCTGAAATCTTCTGACACAATGTCTATGTTGTTGATGAAATTGTATGTTAGATGTGACTGGATGTAGTGCAATTTTATTATTACCTATTACATAATGTTCATATAATAATAAAAAATAGTAAATTATTAATATTTTAATTGGTATTCTTATATTTTATAGCCTTCTTTTGGTATAAATAGTTTTACTGTGGTGATGTAAACAAGTGGTGACATTTTGGCCACATTCAAACAGTTCAAACAGATCTTTGTAGTTTGCATAACACCACACCCTTGCTAACTCAACAGCTTCTCACACACACACGCACAGAAACCATACCTTCCAGTTGCACCATTCTCCACCCCCTGTGTTTGGAGCTGGAATGGAACATTCCACCTCCTCTCCGTCCTCTGGTCCCTGCCGCATCCTCCTCCTCCATCAATGCACTTCCCTTCATTCCCAGTTTCTCCTTGACAACGATTTTGCGGCCTCTGTGTCTCATAAAGCCCAGCTGAGTCGTCTATCTAGCCTGACAAGTACAAGGTCAGCACAAGGTTACAGGGGAATAAAAGCAGGACAATAGAAGGTAAGACTGCCTTTCTGCTTTTTAATTTATTTATGATGCCATTTCATTTGCAGGGGAATAAGGAGGCCTGTGGCCTAGAAGTGGCCTGTGGCTTAACTCACATTTTTTGCTGTTCATATCATTTTTTTTTGTTCTGATTATTCCTCTTTCTTCCTCACTTCCCCTTTTTTGTGTTTTTATTTGTTTCATCATGAGTCCTCGCCCTCTCTTGTCCTCCATCATGCTGCGTATGACTCATTTACTCTGGCACAGGGAGGGAGAGAAGAAGAATATAGCACACTTGAGATATGTGGCTGTAAAAGACAGCTTTGTGTCGTGTTGGGTGACATGCATCACATAACTGCATTGCGTGTGTGTGTGTGTCTGTGTGTCAGAGTGGCTATCGAGAGCAAAAGAGCTGTGTTACTCGCACACATCTTTCCATGAGACGGCTCGACCGGACGTTACGCTGAAAGCCCTGTAACTGCTCTTGGGCTTCATGGGTCAGTTCAGAATTAAAGTCAAACACAGTCTGGAACCACTATGACTCAGGACAGAACGTTCACTAAATTTATTATCATTCATGTGCAGCTGCCTTATCTAGGTAGGATCAGAATGTCTGAATGCCGAATCATCTCATGGAAGCATTCATACTCACGTTAACATAAAAAAATGTAGGTACTTCACGTTGTTTTTTTTTGTTGTTGTTGTTTTTCATGTTTTTTTATGGCAGGAAACCAGAATAAAACTAGGACAGCATTCACATGGATAGTAACATGAGCCCAGGGTTCAAACCACAGAACCCGGAGCTGCGACCCATGCACAATAAAACATGTTGTATGAATGAAGTGTGGATAGAAACCTATGGATTTCATCAATGGCACGAACAGTTGTGTAAACATTTGGTTAAATGCATGAAGAGGTCATAAAATCAGTCAAATGCGAATGTAAATTAAAATTTCATAATATTGTGTTGTGTACTTACATTTTCGCTACACATTTGTCTTGAAGTTATTTTGTACATCATCCACTGAGATCATGAATGATATCAACTTCAGGTTTTGAATATGGGTTGCCATCCGACAGATTGGCCACTTCCCATCTAGCCAGCTTTTGGTTTTATTAAATTACACTGCTTTTCGAAAAAATATGTATAAGTTTTGGAATGAAACTATAATTGATGTCAGCTCTATTCTTCTTCATGTCTATTCAGCACATCGAGAGACAAGAAATACCCCCCACACGTTGACCATACATCCCTATGGAGTCAAAAGCGAAGAGCAGTGTGAAATCAACCACCAAGACGGAGAAGAAAGAATCGACACCCCCTCCGAAACCGAACACGGCTCCTGCTGAACCTGCGCCGCCCCCCGAAGCTGAAAAACCAGTGCATGATGGCAACCAAGAGGAAGCGCAGGAAGGGAACGAGGGAGCTGGGGGCAGCTGTGAAATCCTGGAGAACCTGAAGCCGCTCCTCATTGGTGGAGCTATTGTAGCACTCGGAGCCGTATTGGTGGGCTTGGTCTTATTAGCCAAAAGGAAGTGACAGAGCGATTATCAGGTTTATGGGTGACTAGGTCCCAGCCTAAAAGGTGGTGGTGGTGGTGGTGGTGGTGGTGGTGGGGTGGGGGTGGGGGTAAATTTCGTTGGGGTGGGGAGCCAACGTGCTTTCTTCTCATTTCAGCGCTAGTGTAGTCGCTACAGTAGTAGAAATAGCAGCAAGCTCACTCAGGCCATGTTCAGGTTTGATACAACGCAATCCATTCATCTGTAGCTGCATCCCCCACAGACCAATGATCAGAATCAGAATCAGGTTTATTGGCCAAGTGTGTTGACAGACACAAGGAACTGGCGGCGAGGCGATAAGATGACAGACGCACGATTGGGTGGAATGAAATGAAATCAATAACAAAAAATAGTAACATAAAATGTTACTATTCATTCTATAAAACCTATTAAAATGTATATTCTCCACTTCACGAATAATGCTAGGTAGCTAATCGGTACTTTAAAATGCTAGCTAACTTAGCTATTTAAAACGTCAGCGTGCCTCGTTTTTCATGAAAACGAGATTATATTTTCACCAGTGAGAGTGAAAATGGGACGTTTACAAAACAAGGTCACACGAAATGGCATATCTTTAATGCTGTTTAAGATCTTTTCTGTTTCGTTTCGCACTTGCACAGAAATTGGAGGTTTTATGCTATGTGAGCATTGGTCTGTGAGGACGCAGCTTCATCATAACTTGCCAACACACAGTAATCACCAGAAGGTACTGCTACTACAACAACAGCAACAACAACAACAACTCTATAATAAATTCTCTAGAACAAATATTACAATATGAACCTAGGATGGGATGAAACTAATTATTCTTGTCCATTATTTGTGCATATTTTCTTACATGATTAAATGCGATTAATTCTGGAATGCAAAAATAAATCAGTGTAACCCAGGATTATATTTATACTAGAGATATTATTCTATATACACAATAGGGTTTATAGATATAAAATGGATGCATTGATGGATTGTCAAATACAGAATAATTATATGTCTGAATGTATGTGCGTATTTATGCAGTTATAATATTTATTATTATTACTATCACTTTTATTGTAAATCACACATGAGCAAGCAATTACGTTTTGCCTTTTTCTTTCCTGGCTGTCTGGATTTCCTCATTTGATATTAGTGGATGTGTCCTGTTCTTTTCCTCGATCACTAAAACCCATCCTTTTCCTGTTGACCATAAAGTGTTAAAAAATAGAAAAGAATATAGAGTAATAGAAAATTGTGAGGCAGTTTAATGGCATGATGTCAAGGCAGATCACTTTTTTCCCAATGTCGGTAAGGGAACTTGACTGCGATGATCATCATACAAACTGCCTTTGGACACCTAAACATGATATTTAGGACAGAGGCGATTTTGCATTCCCTCAAGTGCGTATGTAATGCAATAATACAACTAGCACTCTGTAGATGAACTAATAGAACAGTAAAGTGTGAGAAGATGACAAGGATTAGTGTTATATTTGCTGAATCCCGAGACGTTGTGACGGTGGATAATGTCAACGAATTATATAAAAGATGAAATGTAAAATAAAAATATGTATGTGTTGAGAGATATCAAGTTCTGACAGACATCTTTTCCTGCTTGTTTTGCGCTCTTCTGCTCCTCAAACCCTTCTCCCTCTGCTCCTTATGTACAATAAAACCAAAAAGGCTGCAATACAACAATGGGTTTCGACCAAACTTTTTTTCGTTTTTATTCAGATTGCCTAAAGTCTACCTGACAGAAAATAGTTGTATATTCATATCATCTTCTCGTCACTTTCAGTCAAAGAGAAATAATTGTAAATAATTCGAAATAATGATGTTTTTTTTCCTGGTGCAAAATCAACATAATCGTGTGCTTAAAACGATAGGGGCAAACATTTTAACACACAAATATTGTTATGGTCTGGATGCACATACTTTTGGTCATAAAATGTAGGAAAGCATTCCCTTCAGTTGTATTTCCACGCGTCACCACTAGAGGGAGATACACAGTTTGCCACTCATGTAAGCCACCAAGAGCTTAAAATGCCAGAACACTGAGCAGTCGTCATTCTACATCGCGCAACATATCGGAAACCACACACAATCAATCCTAAACCCAGTAAAGTTTGAGTGTTCTGAATCCTGTAGCGTGTTTTTACTGACACGCTGGGGCGAGTACAATCTCCTGATCAGTGTACACCGGATAACCTTCCTTACATATGTAGTGACTTTATCAGACCGCTATTTTTTTTTTTTTTACTCGTGCGTGGACAATAGGCGTTATAGGTGAATCAATATAATTAAAACGACACGAAAACATTTATACAACGAATGGTTAAAAGAATTTGCCCTTGCTGATAATTGCCAGCGGAACTATTTTCATCCCGAACTTGTTTCTTTCTGTGCCGTTTCCTCGCTAACACAACAAAACCGGAAGTGACGGATTTTCGGCGTTTGTTTTTTTTCTTTCTTTCTCGAAACGTGGAGAAGGAGTTCTATAGAAAATCGGTAAATATTCTGTGGTTTAAATGTCCGCATAATTAAAGAGGAATAAAGTTGAAAAGGCGTGAAATTATATAGATAGTTTTAGTTGTATGTGTGTAGTCTGTGATTCATGTTAATATGGAGGTTCATGGCCCATGTGTTCAGTCATTCTGTCTCTCTCTTTTTTTGCTTCAGGTTTGTACAGGTTCAGGTTGCAGGCATCATTATGATCATCCCGATCCGCTGTTTTACCTGCGGGAAGATTGTAGGGAACAAGTGGGAGGCTTATCTGGGTCTCCTTCAGGCAGAATACACAGAGGGGTAAGAAAGAGACGGAGATGTATAACTGTGGTGGGATATTTTTTAGTTTCAAAGGTGCATAAGTGTTTTATTTGACATAATACACTCAGTTAAAAAAACAAAACCTATATACACACACCGATCAGACAGATCATTATGAGCACCTGCCCAATATTGTGTCGGTCCCTCATTTCCTGCCAAAACCTATTGACCCATCCAGCATTAACAGCATCTTCAGCAATTTGAGCTACAAGAGCTCGTCTGTTGGATCGGACCACATGGGCATTGGCTGCCCATGACCCTGTTGCCAGATTACCACTGTTCCTGCAGACCAAGAACACACCACAAGAGCTGCAGTTTTGGAGAAGCTCTGACCCAGTCGTCTAGACATCACCAACTTTGAGGACAAAATGTTCACTTGCAACAAAAAAATAAGATTGAATAAATCAAATGAATGCAATTATTTTGATTACATTGATTGTACATATATATATTTAGTTAGACAGTGACACTGCGCTACTGGATCCGTCCCAGAAACACGATTTGCGCTGCAGAATTTTATTCTGTACACGTCTACCGAAACGGTCCGACACGAACAGTCTTGGACACGCAGCACTGAATCCCTGCAAAACCTTTATCTATCTATATTTTAGTCAATTTCAAGATGTAATGTAGTGATGTAATTTTGCCCACATACATATACTTCATATACTTAATCTAGCATACAAATCCTGCTTTCATGTTTGAAACAATATTAAATTATTTATGTATATTATTTATGAATTGCACGTTTCTTAGCATGGTTTTTAAGATGGTGTTTAGAAAACCGCAGTGGATTTATAAAAGAAAATGAAAAATAATGCAATTTTGTTCTAAATGGAATATCTATCAACAAAAGTGGGATGATGGACATTTCTGAATTCATCATCTTAAACATTGTGTTGAAGAAATTGTTTGATGGGGCAGAGAAAAATAAATAATAAAATGTTAAATAAAAATACAGAACCATTAATGTAATTTTTTCCATAAACAAAAAAACTTGATTTGCCACATCCATTCAACTAACACACATATACCACACAGTTTTTGCTTATAAAACGTATCTGAAGCCTTGATCTGACTACTTGATGATTATGTGTAGATAAATTCACGCCACTGATCTCATGTGCAATTTGTTTGACTCAGAGACGCTCTGGATGCGCTGGGCTTAAAGAGGTACTGCTGTCGAAGGATGCTGCTCTCTCACGTCGATCTGATTGAGAAACTGCTGAACTACGCCCCGCTGGAGAAATAAAACTCGGACTAAATGGCTTCATCTCTGTCTTTCATGTACTGAATGTGTTCACTGAACCGACTTTTACGGCTTCTTGACTTCACTGTGCTGCAGTTCTGTGATTGGATTTCCTTTTTGTATAAATAAAAGTAGTAAATATGACATGAAAAGAATCCTGAGCCAGTGTGTGTGAAGGCGATGGTGTTTTTAAATCTAGCAGCATTTGTATTAAGTTTGACTTGTATGCAGAGGTGCCAGCATTTATGGTTTACACCCATAGCAAGTTTTCTCAGTGAAGTATTTTTATTTCAGTATTTAGTAGCCTCAGTATTTCTTTACACCGTCCTTTTCCCAGTGAAACACTTGCAAGCATCATGCCACCATTCCTGTGATTCACACTTGAGATTTTTTTTAAAAAAAGTCGATGATCACCTTCAGGTTTCGAGCTGGCTTCTTTCTGCTGAGCTTTAAAAGTTTGGGTTCTGAGTTCTCCATCTGTTTCACTAGACATGCTTTACAAAGTTCATTTGAAGAACACCGTCTTGTGTGTGCGATTATTAATACAGATGCTTACCGTGACTATTTTTTTCCCCCTGAGGTCTTGGTTGAGTTGTTTGAATTTTTTCATGGCATCAAGGATAAAAAGACCCTGTTTATAGGTATAGATAATGAACCTTCCATTACATTACATCACTTTCTGGAATCTTCCAGATTTACAGTAACAGTGAAGGTGGTTTATATAAAACTTCTCAACTTCTGGAAACAGATTTTTTTTTATTTTTTATATCTTGAGTTATTTCCTGTTCCTGACTGAGTGAGGAAGTTTGTGACAATTACAACAAGTAGACATTCCTTCGAGATCGCACTATACAGTCGGAAAGTATTCAGACCCCCTTCGTTTTTTTTTCAATGTTGTTATGCTATGGCCTGATACTATGATCGATCAAATTGATTTGTTTTTCTCAATCTACACTCAGTACCCCATAATAAAATGAAAAAACAATTCTAAAAATGTCTGTACAGGTAAAAAAAAGAAAACCTGAAACATCACATACATAAGTATTCAGACCCTTTGCAACCACACTTGAAAAAGAGCTCAGCAGCCTTCCAGTTCTCTTGATCATTGCTGAGAGGTTTCTACACCTTGATTTTTTTGTAGGCTTCCCCACAGCTGTGCCTTGCAACAATCCTGTCTCTGAGCTCTGCTGCCAGTTCCTTTGAACGCATGCCTTGGTTTTTTGCACTGATATACATTTTCACCTGTTCAGTTCATGTTTATTTCCTGAAAAGCTATTTGGTAGCAGCATACATGCATTTCGCATAAGACACAAGACAAATGAATGTTTAAAACGATTTGCTTCACTAATAGGAGTTCAATACTGAATACCAGAAGGAAGCAGGTGAAACATGATATCTGGGAATCATCTAACAATATGCTCTGGGCTTTACTCAAACCCTGTCTATAATATAACTGGGCCATAGTCATCTGCTTCCTGCCCATACATTTTACTTTCCTGGTTAACAAACCTCTTAAATCAATTTAAAAATCACATTAAGAATTTAGACACATTTAGAGATACAGTGCATCCGGAAAGTATTCAGGTTTTAATTAAGGATGTCTCTGTACATGGCTGTATTCCAGTTCCTGCCACTGAAAAACATCCCCACAGCATGATGCTGCCACCACCATGCTTCACTGTAGGGATGGTATTGGCCAGGTGATGAGCAGTGCCTTGGTTTCCTTGGAATTCAGGACAAAGAGTTCAATCTTACTTTCATCAGACCAGAGAATTTTGTTTCTCATGGTGCGAGTCATTCAGGTGCCTTTTGGCAAACTCCAGGCGTGCTGTCGTGCCTATTACTGAGGCGTGGCTTTCGTCTGGTCACTCTACCATACAGGCGTGATTGGTAGAGTGCTGCAGAGATGGTTGTTCTGGTTATTGGCCACCACCCTAACTAAGGCCCCACCTCCCCTGATCGCTCAGTTCAGCTTCTTCTATCTATGTACGGATGAGGGAGGCCACTGTACTCATTGAGACCTTCACTGCTGTAGAAATTTCTCTGTAACCTTCCCCAGATCTATGCCTCGATACAATCCTGTCCTGTCGGAGCTTAACTGTGGGACCTAAGACAGGTGTGTGCCTTTCCAAATTATGTCCGATCAACTGAATTTACCACAGCTGGACTCCAATCAAGTTGTAGAAACATCTCAGGGATGATCAGTGGAATCAGGATGCACCAGGGCTCAATTGAGTGTCATGGAAAAGGCTGTGAATACTTATGTAGGTGTGGTATTTGTGTGTGATTTCAAACAAACCTCTTTCACGTTGTCATTATGGGGTATTGTTTGTAGAATTTTGAGGGAAATAATACATTTAATTCATTTTGGAATTAAAGCTGTAACATAAAAAGTGGAAAAAGTGAAGCACTGTGTATAGTTTCCGGATGCACTGTATGTGAAGCCCTATATAGAAAAGTGTGTGCGCCTTTTCAAATCATGTTCAATCAGTAAATGTTTCCACAAGTGGACTCTAATCAATCAAAGTGTAGAAACGATCAAGAGAAATGAGAGGCACCTGAGCATAAAGCAAAGTCTTGTTGGATAATTTGCATGTACAGCAATGTACAGAGACATCCTTGATTAATTTGCATGTGATCATTTAAGTTTTTTCATTTGAAAACATTAACATTTTTAGAATTCTTTTTTCACTTTGTCATTATGGGGTACTACCGTAATTTCCGGACTATAAAGTGCACCCAAATATAAGCCGCACCCACTGAATTTTACAAATATTTTTATTTTTAACATAAATAAGCCGCATATGAGCCGCAACTAATGTACTTTACACAGGCTCCAATGAAAGACAGTGTCTGTTACACGGTGTAACAGGTGAAATATGTTGTGGCTCCTTTAAGAGCATAGTGGTATTTTGGGAATAGCCTGCCGCCGCATTTTTCCCGGTATTACTGCATGTGTGCAAGACCGAGGAAAATGTCATTATTTTTTGATGCTCATTTCTAAGTTTCTTTGATTAACCCGTAACGCTGTTGCCAAGAAAAATAAAAAGCACGAGCCTTTGCCCAGACTCAACACGTTACAACGGCTTGTATATAAACAGTAGCCTACCAAGAAAGTCATTGTTCACTGTCTTCCTCCTTCCTTTCACAACTATTTTTCTCAAGAGTTTATCTTTTGGCATCGTCGTGCGTTTAAAAAAAAAAAGTTTTTTCTCCCGATGCCGTGCAGCTCAGAACACAGATGAGGTGCATTTTTTCGTTTCTGTTCGGAAATTTAATTGGTCTAATGTTATGGGGCTCAGTTTTTTTTGCTTGAAGTTTGTGAAACCGGGAAAACCCCAGGAAAAATTCATAAATGCGATTGTTTGAGCTCTTAGTCTAAATTATTTACATCATTCAAATAATTTGTAATGAATAATTCATTTGAAGGAGTTTGAACAAAGTCTGTAAAAACACAGAATGTGGAAAATTTCTGCATCAGCGCATTGTGTGTTCTCCTCGAGAGAATCTGACAATAACGTCACACGCAGCACAGTAGCAGGGAAATACAGGTTCTTTTTTTTTTTATTACTGTACATTCGTGTTTAATTACAAAATTGACAAAAATTAAGGCGTCAAATGTGTCTAAACAAAGTGAATGAAGGCTGTTCTGCAGTACGAGTATTGAATCAGCCAGTAAAAATTATTATTAATTTTTTTTTTCCAACCAAAAACGTCAATTCCTATTCATAACCATGTACACAACAAAGAGAAGGCATCTTTAAGGAAATTTACCGAAATGCCATGAAATAAGTTGTTAGAAGCAGAGAAAGCGATGTTCAGCAGGTCAATTGTGGCTTCTAGCTGGTCCTCCTCATATGCACTGTGATCTCTGCTGATCTTTAGCCATGGACTGGAAATGGTGGCGAATGTTCTGGAAGTACAGGTTAAAGTGAATTAAGACAAAACGCAAGAATGAGTAGAAGACAAACCCTGACTTGTGGTTTGTGGTGAGCAGCAGATTTAATAATAAAAAAGTTCCACTACATTTGATTTTAATCAGTTTATTATTACAGGAAGAAGATGCTGTGATGCAGTTGCCACTCCAAAGTCGATTCTTTTCCAGCTACATTCTAAAGCATTTGATTTGTGTTCATGCTTTTGGCCAGTGGCTCAGCGGATAAAGCTCTTAGTTATTGAATGGAGGGTGTCCAAGCCCCAGCCAAGCTGGCACCGTTTGGCCCTTGAGCCTTTCGGCCCAGGGGCCAGTTGGGGGGGCTTTTGGATGGGGTATAATCACATATAACGTGGTAAATAAGTTAAGTAAGTTCCTTTGACCTCATGGCTTGATTTTTGATCATGTCCAATCAAATTAACGTTTTCGCATTTGGACTCCAGTCAAGTTGTTGAAACATCTCGACAATAATCAAAAGAATCAGGAGGCACCTGAGCTAATTTTCAAGTGCTGTTGTAAAGGGTCTGAATACATCTGTTTAAACGATTGTAATATCAGGCTGCAACATAAAACTGAAAAAAGGGAAGGGGGTCTGAATACTTTCTGAATGCATTGTAAATATGTTGACAAAAAACAAAAAACAAAATTGTGATTTGATGTCAGAGGAGCTGTTATAGAAAGGGACCTTCTGACCAGAATTCCTGTGTAAACATGTAAATGTGAAAGGGGCTTTAGTGTCAGTATGACAGGGGAAGGAGGGGGAGGAGGAGGAAGCAACACAACTCACCCATCAATGCCTGTCTCTGTGCTCACGATCACGGCCTCGCTCCCGCTCTCTGTCTCTGTCTGTGCTGGATGAGCGCTCTCGATATCGGTCCCTTGATCGGCTCCTCGTTCGGCTCCTCGCTCGCTCCCGAGAACGGTGTCTCTTACTAAAGATTTGGAAAAACGAGACAAAAAAAAAAAAAAAATACATGTGGTGCTGGTAGAAGGCACTGTAATGGATTTATGTTGTTGTCAGCAGATGAGCCAATAGAATAGATACGATCTCTCGCATACACACACCTTGAAGGGAAGCATTTGGTCTCTACAGAGTTCAGACAGTCATTAAGGGACTCAACCAGCACACGACAGCGCTTGTCAAAGAACACACGAGACTGTTTGATCACCGCAGTTGCTGTGTACAGGGTCTCTATGGCCATCCGGATGTCACCTAAAAGAGAGAAAAGAAAGAGAGAAAAGAGAGTGAACTCTCTCAATAAGCAATAATGCAAACCACAGCACATTTAAACTGAACCCTGTGCTAACATTGTGAGTTGCTGATGTGACTCCAGGTTTGTCCCGCTGTACTACAAGATCAATCAGCAAAAATCAAAATGGAAGATTGGAAGGAGTGTAATCAAAAGAATAATAAGTATTTAAAAATCTGGTATTCTAGTGTTCTTGATCATGATAAGTGAACCTATAATTTACCATGTGATGCATCCATACCTCTAGTTGTATATTTACATATATATACAGTACAGACCAAAAGTTTGGACACACCTTCTCATTCAAAGAGTTTTCTTTATTTTCATGACTATGAAAATTGTAGATTCACACTGAAGGCATCAAAACTATGAATTAACACATATGGAATTATATACATAACAAAAAAGTGTGAAACAACTGAAAATGTGTCATATTGTAGGTTATTCAAAGTAGCCACCTTTTGCTTAGATTACTGCTTTGCACACGCTTGGCATTCTCTTGATGCCTACTTTGAAGAACCTACAATATGACATTTTCAGTTCACTTTTTTGTTATGTATATAATTCCACATGTGTTCATTTATAATATATATACAGTACAGACCAAAAGTTTGGACACACAAGGTGTTGGTCTGTACTGTATGCATTATTCGCGCGTTGATTAAATGAGTGTCGTTTTCAGGACACTTTCCAAAAGTGCAATTCTTGCAACACTTCTCTCAGAAAAATTGTTCCAATTGCAAATGTTTTGGTATTTATATACTTAATGTTTTTGTTTGCACTGCAACAACACACACAAAAAAACCCTAAGAAGTCAAACTTGATAAGATTCCACACAGAACTCAAAAATGGATATTGACACCATGTCAAAATTGTAAGAAATAATTGCTTTTCAAGCACGTGGTGCTCCTGTAATTTGTATTTAGACACACCTGCGGCAAGTGTAACCTGTGGCCAATATAGTAATTACACTTGCAATCAGTTAAAATGGACAAAAGTTATGTTGTGTGTCACACTGAGCATGGAAAAAAATAAGAAGTGTAAAGAGTTGTTTATGGATTTGAGAGAAGAAATAGTGGAAAAATATGGACAATCTCAAGGCTACAAGTCCATCACCAGAGATCTTAATCTAGCGAACCTCCCTGGTCGTGGACTGAAGAGTAAAATGAATGAAAATTTACAATGAAGGATTGTTTGAATGGTGGGTAAAGAACCCCGTGAATTAACTTCCAAACTAATTTTTTGCTGATCTGCAGACACAGGGTACAATAGTGTGGGCTCTATACGTCCCCATCTGAATGAAAAGGGACGCTATGGTACGAGACCCAGGTGGACACCATTTCTGATAAAAAAGCCATGGCACTGTTTACAGAAAAAGAAAATGAGGCCTTCAAAGGAAAGAATGCAGCCCCTACAGTCAAACATGGTGGAGGTTCATAGATGTTTTGGGGTTGCTTTGCTGCTTTTGGCACTAGATGCCTTGACTGTGTGAACGGTATCATGAAATTTGTTGATTACCCAAGATTTTGGAGCACAATGTAGTGGCCAGTGTCAAAAAGCTGCATCTCCACCAGAGGTCTTCCAGCAGGACAATGACCCAAAACACACTTGACAAAGCACTCAAAAATGGTTACAAACAGCTGGAGAGTTCTGAAATGGCCAGCAACAAGTCCAGATCTGAATCCCATAGAACACCTGTGGAGAGGTCTCAAAACAGCAATTATGAGAAGGCATCCCCAAATGACCAGGAGCAGTTTGCAAAAGAAGAGTGGTCCTAAATTCCAGTAGAGACGTATGAGAAAAGTTGTTATTTTTTTCCCCAAAGGGGGCTGCTACCAAATATTAAGTTAAGGATGCCAATAATTCTGTGAGGAATTGTATCAGATTTTACTTTTCATGTTTTTTGTGTTGTTCCAATGCAAACAAACAAAAAAATAAAATAAACGTGAATACGTTTGCAACTGCAACAATTTTCTAAGAGAAGCGTTGCATTTTCTGCTTTATATATATATATATATATATATATATATATATATATATATATATATATATATATATATACACACACACACACACACACACACACACACACACACACACCACTAAACTACTACTACTAATTATTTTGTAATATTTCACATCATGCCTACAATTGACTGTAACCTTTACCTCCAATGTCAATTGTTCATCATTCCCTGTCAAATTCTGATTAAAATACAGATATTTATAAAAAAAAACAAAGAGCATTTTTGTGGAAAACGAGACCTGATGTGGCTGCAGAAATGGCTTTAGTGATGGCGCTGCTCGCAATCGTTCTGTTCCTGTTTATCAGTTCCTCAAAGTCTGCATCCCTGTAAGACGATTGAAAGGCATTACATGTCAAAACATGCCCACACACACACAATCAAATACAAAGCTAGTTTTCCTCTCGACTAACTTGAATGCTAAAATCAACAAAAAATATTCAAGTGGACACAAAAGTTCTCATTTCTCAGTGTCCACCAAGGCCCTTTCCGAGACACGTACTCTGTTTAATGACTTTTCAGCACCGAAATGTGGCGAAACGTTTGTCTAGCGTGTTAAAGGTTTATGTGAAACTGAAAAAACATTGTGCATTTGGAGTAAATAAATAATAATAAACTGAGTGAGCCGTTTTCATCTGACAACAAACTGGAAAAGGGGAGGAGCCAGGGGAGATGGCTGCGATGACTTACCGAGATTGTTGATGGTAAATTATCACCCTAAACGTAGTAATGCAAGTTTAGTAATCCAAAATCAGTTAAAGTGTAAATAAGCTTTCCGATCTGTTCGGATTAATGTTAATAGATCACTTAAGACATTTGAATCACACTGAATGCACAACCAGGAGCTTTGACCTGCTGCTAGAACTGCTATAAGACTGTCAGCATATTTAAGATTTTACATCAAAAGAACATTGTAAATAAATCAGATCAGAAATTTAATGTACTGAATTTTTAGCAATACACAAACTTAGCTCTCCAAGATACAGATATATACTGTACATCAGCCCCATCAAACAGGCAGACAAGGAGCGCCACCTAGAAACAAATTCAACGTTTGAAGCTCATTAGCACAAATTTGTGCTAATTATGAGAGCCTTATTGTAAATTCCGTGTGTATTTGTTTGTGTATCAAATAGAGTTTTAATGTTTGGTGACTTTAATATTCATTTTGATACTGCAGCTCCACTTAAAACAAAAACTATACTTGAGAATCACATTTTCACCTTTGTTTACCGATCCCCCACCTTTAGAAAAAACCTTTCGAAAGTTAAAATGTAAACGGAGTCAAACTATATTTGGTTGTATTTCAAATAACATAAAAGAAGAGCCTCAAGAGCTACAGAAAAGTAATGTCTCTCTCCATTCAACAGAAGCTAACAAAAATCATTCTTATTAAATACTCACCAAATTACTAGGAATATGTTTTCCAATGAGGCTAAATTGTTAAATATTTTTTAGACTATAACTGTAGAAATATAACCATCAGAATGTACAGTATATAGTATATTATATACAATATTTTGCTCTTATGTCACAGTAACCAAACAAACATCTAGTTTTTTTATAGAATGTGATGTATACATTAATTAAGAGGTGCAGGCTATTTGTTGGTACCTCAACTAATGATGACTACAGCATTTTCTTTACAAAGCCCCACAAGTATGCATTTCAACAGCCTTCCAATTTGTGTTTAAAGCTCAGACACTGTCTCAGTGTATATGTTTATGCTAAAGCATATTGACTTTGTCAAGCCTTTTTGTGAAAAATCGCAGATTTGAAAGATTCATGGGAATAGCGCTTTGTTGAACTGGGATGTTTGGCTTCTGTCTTTCTCCACCCTGATATGTTCATTCAGATTTGTTGACGATGAAGTGGCTGTCTGCTTGGTATGTGCTACGGTGCTTACTGTCTGTCTGGTTCAGTTTCGTGAATAAATGAAATTTGTACCAATTTTAAGCCAAAAACCTGTAAAGACTCAAGTTTTCCTCACCCCGGTTGGCTGAATCTTGCTCTGCTGCCGCTGCTGTTTGTGGTGCCAAGGCGTGCTGCGGGATTTGGTGGGAAGAAGGCGGGGTTGATGTGTAACGAGGGCGTGTGCGAGTTGTGGGTGTGTGCATTGAGAATGTGTGCATTAGGCATGTGTGTGTTGGGGATGTGTGCATGGGGGATGTGTGCATGGGGATGTGTGTTGGGGATGTGGTGTGTGTTGGGAATTTGTACATGATGTGAGGGTGGATGGAACAAAGGAGGAGGAGTGCTAAAAAGAGGGGGAGGAGGCAGTGGAGGTGGAGGAGTGTTATAAAATGGGGGCATGAGGGGGGGGGGTTTGACTGGAGGAAACGCCAAAGGCAAAGGTAAGGGAGGCAGGTCCGATGGAGAGGACGCAGAGGAATTCCTTCCTTCTGCTCGCTCCGAATCACTTTTAGGGTTGAGACGCAGCGGTATTCCTGTTTTAAAACACAGGGGACATTTTGCCAGTGATTAAGTGCCAGGTTTCCAAAATATGATCACAGTGTCCAAATTTGAATTTTAGCTGCCATGTAATAATACACAGTACAACATGCAGTTAAATGCTATCATTTACTATTCGAACACACTTCATTACAACTTTAAATAGTAAAACTATAAAAGAGCTGTGATTTTGGTTAGTAAGCTAAGTTTTCTAAAATATATACGGTTTAACAGCTCAGTGATCCAAATGATTCAAGGAAATTTCTTTCCAAAGCTTACTTACGTTTTCTGGCCAGAGCCTCAAACTCAGCCAGGTTTTTCCGTGAGACATGCCGACACTCCACTTTCTCCCGTTTATCTTGCACTGTGGCAGTGTTTCCAATAAGCGCCTTAAGGACTCTTCTGTGGACACTACAATCTCGGCATAGCTGGAAGATACAGGAGCATTTAGATGGTGATGGGCACAAAGAAAGGGAGAGACACGAGATGTAAAAAGAAAAGAACTCACCCTTTGGACTGACCGTTAGTCCTGTTCTCTGCAAACTTAATTTCTATGATGTCTTTCACACCCTGCTTCCGTGCCATTGTCATCAAATCATTGTCTGATGTCCACTTGGTTACAAATAAGAAGCAAAAAAATAAAAAATTAAAAAAACCTGTCAGATTACAAATAATAAAAGTACCCACAAGGTACTTTCGTGTTTAGTTCTGTTTGAGTAGAAGATCAGGCTCAGCATTCTGACTGTCATTCAAATGTGCATACCAGTAGAGATCAACCAAACGCTTTTACACCAGATCGTACCTAAAATATCACTCAATGAAAATGTGATAAATTAAACAAAAATGAATATTAATTATATTAATACAATTTGAGGAAAATAGAAAAGACAAAAAGTAACACTCCAAATAAAAGTTACATCCAAAATGTCAGTTCAAATAAAAGCACATGCAGTTAGTGATTTCCCCTCTAGATGCCACTCTCGTACTGAATAACACAACCTGGAAAAACTATCATATGAAATTTTTGTACAAGCAATTATTTATCAGTTGCGAAAAAAACGGCAAAACCGATGAATCGGTCAAACTCTACTTACCAGAATAGTAAACCACACCTATTTTGTTGACCAATAAATAAGCTCATATTTATGTATAGTGTGAGAATTAATATACACAGATCAACCAAGACTTGAACATTACTGACAGGTGGCTTCCTTCAAAGAGTAGGATATTAGGAATATTAGGCATCAAGTAAACAATCAGTTCTAGAATTTGATGTGTTAAAAGAGCCACATTTTCATGGCTGGACCACTGGGTCAGAGCATCTCCAAGACAGTTGGTCTTGTTGGGAGTTCCTGGTCCTAGCCACATAAAGTGCATTGTGTGCAACCTAGTGCAAACAGTGCAGACAAAAAACAATACAGACAGATACACAAAATAATATGTCTAATATGTTATAGAGTACAATGTGCAAAAAAAGGAACTATCAACAAAAGTGTATATGTAAACATGAACACAATGTTCTCTCAGCTGTCCTCACTATTCTCTGTAGGGTCTTGCAATCCGAAATGGTACAGTTCCCAAACCAGGCGTGATGCAGCTGCTCAGGATGCTCTCGATGGTCCCTCTGTAGAAAATTGTTAGGATGGGGAAAGGGAGAGGGGAATTCCCCATCGTTCTCAGGAATTAGAGATGCTGCTGTGCTTTCTTGGTGATGGTGTTGAGTGACCAGCTGAAGTAATCCGAAGAGATTAACACCAAGGAATTTGGTGTTCTTGACGATCTCCATGGAGGATCCACAGATGATCAGTGGAGAATGGTCGCTCTGTGCTCTCCAACAATATCTTTGGTTTTGTCAAGGTTCAGAAACAGGCTGTTGGCTCTACACCAGGCTGTTAATTGTTGCACCTACTCTCTCTGTATGCTGCCATGTCGTTTTGGCTGATGAGACCCACCACAGTCGTGTCATCCGTGAACTTAACGATGTGATTTGAACTGTGCATTTTTACACAGTCGAGAGTCAGCAGAGTGAACAGCAGTGGGCTGAGCAAACAGCTCAGTACACTTCAGTAGACTAAACTAAACAGTAGACTTCTTTGGCACTGTTGTTGTCTTGAGAAACATAGGAACAACGGTACTGCTCAGGGAGAGGTTGATGAGGAGATTACTTTAGCCGTGGATAGACAGAGCACCAGGTCACTAGGAGGAGGGGTGGCCTTCCTTGCCGCCATGTTGTTCTGCAACTCAAACCAGGCGTTCAGCACATCTGGGAGGGAGATCTTGTAGTCCGTGATCGCCTGGATGCCCTGCCACATGGGCTGGGTGACTCTGCTGTCCTGAAGTCTCTAGAGTTTAGCAGCACACGCACCTTTGCAGTCATTCACGGCTTCTGGTTGGAGCATGTAGTGAACAACTCCAAGTTGATGGACTCGCCGTTGGTTGCAGCCTCCCTAAACATGTCCCGGTCAGGGCACTCAAAACATTCCTAAAGATCAGAGGTGGCTCCTGCTGCCAGGATTTTATATGTTTCAGAACCGGTTTAGAGCGTCTGACAAGTGGTCTGTATGCTAGAATTAGCATAACCGAGATGTGGACCGAGTAGCCTAGGTGAGGGCGGGGTTCCGCACAATACGTGCTGGTGATGTTTGTGTAAACAAGATCCAGCGTGTTCGCCCCTCTCGTTCTCATTTATACAACTAAGCAGGTCAGAATTAAGGACCCTGCTTCAGAGGCCAGCAGTGGCAGCTTGGTAGTGCTGGGATTAGAACAGAAGTCCAACCAAGTGTTCAAGGTGTTGACATCTCTCTAGATCTCATTCCCATCACACATCTGTGCGATGTGTCTAGAAAAGCAAGTCTGATCTATGATCTCACAACCTACAGGACTTAAAGGATCTGCTGCTACCATCTTTGTGCCAGAAACCTCAGCACACCTTCAGAGAAGTCTGTGCCTCTACAGTTCAGAGGTGTTTTAGTGGCACAAGGTAACACTATTCAGTATTAGGTAGGTGGTTTTGATGTTATGTTTGATCAGAGTATGTGGTACAGGGGCACAAGTAAAAATATCAGTGAACCCAAGACAGTGTGTTATCTAAGTGGTATGGTTGTTGAATTCTTTACCACATAGGAAGAATCAGCAATAAAAATAGAAGTGTTTTGCAGAGGGTGAACCCAGTCATGGGAACCCAGGATGTCCATCTTAGCTTCGAAGGACTGTCCACAGAAAGAAAAGGTGTGTGCGCCAGCTTTAGTGTTTCTGAACATTGTAGATACAGAAAAGTATCTGGACATACCATTCATAATACCCTTATGTGTTGTAAAAGCCCCACTGCCCTCTGTCTGGGAAGTCTTTCCACTAGAAGATGACTGTTGGGCTTTGTGATCATTTAGCCACAAGAGCATTAGTGAGGTCGGGCAATGATGTTGAATGGGGAAGGCCTGGGTGCAGGACACTCAAGCTTGTCTGTCTCAACCTTAACACAGTGTCTTCATGGAGCTTGATTGTGGTTTGTGACACAGATTGGTGTCATGGTCAGGTTTTCACATACTGTACATCTCCATGCTTTCTTCTGCACATATTATCTAATGTGATCCAGTCCTGTGGCAGCACAGAATGACTGGAATCTGACAATCATTTCATTGTCTGGAAATAAATGTTTTTTTTTAAGGACCAGTTTAGACCTTTACGAATCTAGAACTAAACTGAAACCAGGCTCCTTCTTCTGAACAAGAATGCATGGTTACTTTGTACACTTTGTTTTGAGCCATAGGGACTGGGAAGCAAAGTTAATCTCTTCAGGGCCCCTTTGGAAGCGAAGCAACCCCAGCACACAGGGCAGAATTCACAGTCCAGACTTCACAGTCTTATATACATCCAGCAAAGTAAGCCATTATGGTAAACAGCTGAAAACACTCTCTTATTGTTTATTTATTTCTTAATAGACGTGTGCATGTTCATTTTGTCTTTATGCAATAAACTAGATAATTTAACAGTATAAAGATTTAATTTGGATATACAAATATATAAATGTAGTATTATTTTTATTGAAATATCCTCCCTTAGCATGAGTAGCAGCTGTACGCACTCTTGGCATCCGGACAGCTATTTTCCCAAACAATCAGCTAAAATACTTTGCCAAATGTGTTTTTTGCCAGGACATTTCTTTCTGACATTGTGCTCCAGTTCATCCCAATAGGATTCAATAGGATTTATGCCTGATGACTGGGCAGGGCATTACATGATAGTTAACACACATGATCTCTGAATAACACGTATGGTTCAGGTTGTATTCTTGTTGTATGGTGAAACTGGTGACATTTAGCCAAGTATGGAATGGTAGCCATGTTGGTTCCTTTCACCCGGAATAAGTCTCCAAATTTCCCTACTACAAAAAACCTTACACCATTAAGCGTCCACCTCCATGTTTGACTTTGAGGTGTGAGGCAGACTGCTAACATCATCTCTCCTGTTCTGTGTCTTATAGGTTCTTCTGTTAGAGCCATACATTTAAAATTTGGACTCACCTGTTTGCCATACTTTCTTCCAGTCATTCACTGTCCAATTGTAGTGTGTTTTTGCCTTTTACCTAGTTTGCTGCATATAAACTCAGGCTGCAACAACTAATCGATAAAATCGATAATGACATTCCTTGCGAATGTTGTTATGGATTAATCGGGCTGCTAAAGTAATCGATTAGCGTGACGGTAAGATAACACAGCCGCTTGTGAAATAGCGGAGAGTACAGGTCAACCGGCAGCAGGTCATCCGAGGCATGGGAGCATTTTATATTAAACGCAACAAAGGAGACTGTGCATCACTGTAGTACTTCCGTGCCACACAAGCTCAACTTTTTATAACTTGTAGGTTACAAACAGGTGAAAAGAAAACACGGTAAGTAAAAACTGTATAATCATGTGAGATCTCGTGAGCGGCAGGTTGGGCGATCAGCTGTTTTTATTATCAAAACAATCGTTATTTGCATCCATAAAATAAACAAAAGGAACATGCATGCGTCTCAAAAACCATAAAAAAACACTTTTTCCACATTTTTGACAGGCGCTGTATGTGATTCTTCCCCAAACTATTTCCACAAAGTTGTCATGCCATACTTGATCATGCCTTTATTTGAAACTAAAAGAGACACTTTTTTTTTTGGTACTAGGGCCCATTTTATACAATATATTACACGTCCCATTCAAAAGAAAGAGAGAAATGACCAGTCCATGTTTAATATCCATGTTAAAAGCTCACCCAGTTAAAGTTCCCGATGTAGACGGAGAACCTCCCTCCTCCGACAAATTCCACCGCCGCTTTACCATCGTCGTCGCTCTGCTTTCCCAGAACGCTCTCGCTGTCCACTGATCCAGTTAACACATCGTCATAAAGAGCGTCAGCTTCTGCTTCTGCTTCCAAAGCGTCACCGCACTATTGGGGCAAAACAAACAGAGAAACATGTCCCAACTGAAAATGAAACTGCACGAAAAATGATGCCATGAATCGGATTCCAACCAGCAGGTTACCATGCGTGTGATGCCCAACTTCTTACAATACATATTTATAATCCGGACCACATGAAACAAAATGTCTGAATTGTATTATTCGTCGTATCTGATGGCGTGTATTGGAAAGAGTACTACTGCTTTTTCGTCAACAACAACTGTCTTACTATACATACATCGCATCCCAAACATGCTGAAAACAGTGGAAATCACAGTGGACTTTAGGAAACACACCTCAACACTACACTCTATTCTCAAAAAGGCCCAGCAGAGGATAAACTTTTATATCCCAACTGAGGAAGTATGGTCTGCCATAAGAGCTTCCCTGCCCACTCTCCAGGACTTGTAATATACAACAGTGGTCCCCAACCTCCGGGCCGTCGACCGGCAACGGTCTGTGGGTCAAGTGGAACCGGGCCGCACAGAAAATACATAACTTACATTATTTCCGTTTGATAATGAACGATGTTTTATTTTGGAAGATTACCGGATTTTCTCTGCCACATCTGTCTATGACTCACTCTTGATACATGTCATGAAGCTTGTCTCAGTCACATGTCTTACCTCCATCCGCTACCTTCTTAAAGGGGCTCAAAACAAAAAACAACACAGTGAATTCACGTTTAGTATTATAAATTGAGAAAAGACCAGTTTTTATGCCGGACGTATCATTTTATTTTGTTGTATTTATCCGCCACACCCTTCACACCGTGGACACAACCTCTTTCAACTCCTCCCTTCTGCCAGAATTTAACCAGACCTTAAATATATGCCCTGTTTCCTATTTATAAATACTGCATATAAGAACAATCACTCACACTTCATCCCCATACGTTACACACAATACTGCTGCTGTATATTATACAAATGTCCTAACGTAACCTCTTTATCTTTTGTGACACACAATACTGCTCTGTGCACTACCATGCACTCTCACACTTGATCTTATATATAGTCTGTACATTGTGCTCTTATTTAATCTGTATAGTCTGTATTGTCTTGTATAGTCTAAGCTAAATGTATAGTATTAATTATGTCTGTACTTTTGAGAGTCACCAACAGCTGGAACCAAATTCCTTGTGTGTGTCAACACAGTTGGCCAATAAACCTGATTCTGCTTCTATGTAGAAACTGGTATCCTCAGTTATAACTTCTTTCACAGTGGAAATAGGAATAGCAGCTGGAGGTCATGTGTGGGCTTGTGGTTAGATGTTTCCATTTCCATCCTGATCTCATGTTTGGCATGTTCTCTACAACACTACAACACATTAAAGATGCGTATGAAGCAGCTCCTGACGCAAAGCGATGAGATACGATTCGCCCCTATTCCAATGCAGTGCGATCTGATTTCGATTTGATTCAACACAATGCGATTCGATGGAAAAAATCATGATGCTATGCAATTCAATATGGCACAGATAGATTGCTTTTATTTACCGTAATGTCCGGACTATAAAGCGCACCCTTTGAATTGTACGGATATTTTTATTTTTAACATAAATAAGCTGCACCTGTCTATAAGCCGCAGGTGTCTACACTAATGAACTTTACACATTTTTCCAGTATTACTGCATATGTGGAGACCGAGGAATATTTCATTATTATTTTCTGATGCTCATTTCTAAGTTTCTTTGACTAACCCGTAACGCTGTTGCCAAGAAAAATAAAAAAGCACGAGTTTTGGAAACCTGTCTGTGCTTATATGATTTCTGTTGTAACTGGAGTTAGTGAGCTCTCCCTTCACCCAGACTCACCGCGTAACAACAGCTTGTATCTAAACAGTAGCCGACCAAGAAAGTCATTGTTCACTGTCTTCCTCCTTTCTTTCACAACGGGAGTTTATCTTTTGGCATCGTCGTGTGTTTAAAAATCACCCGGTGGAAGTTTTTCTCCTGATGCCGTGCAGCTCAGAACACAGGTGAAGTGTGCTTTTTTCGTTTCCGTTCAGAAATTGTATTGGTCTAATGTTATGTCGCTCAGTTTTTTAGCTTGAAGTTTGTGAAACCGGGAAAACCCAGGAAAAATTCAGAAATTAGCCGCTTCGTTGTTTAAGCCACGGGGTTCAAAACGTAGGATAAAAGTAGCGGCTTATAGTCCGAAAAATACGGTATATGGTTTAGACAGACAGCAGATCGTAAATTTACTCAAGTGACTTTTGACTTGTAACGCATTTTGTGGTGCAAAAAAAAAAAAAAAAACAAATGAAAAAAAAAAAGATGTATCCAAAAAAACCAGACGTTCTTTTCCTGGTTTGTCTCCAGGAAGATGCAGCTCTACCTCTGCCATGTTAATCTTTATTCTATGTGATTCTCAGGACATGCCTCGGTCTCCGAAGTGTTGCGTACATATAAAATATTGATCAATATCTCTTAATGATCACTTTCTAAATAATGAAAGTATAGCACATCTAATTAGTGAATCTTACAATCCCTAGTATTCAGTGGTTTCTTTGATAAACTGACAACACCCCTGTGAGAAGAGGCTTCCGAAAAAAAAACATGGTCGGATGACACAAAAACCTTCAAGATAAACTAGAAGGTCCTAACCTTCTCATCTAACATCAGCGTCTCAAATGACCTCACTAATATAATTCTCCATAATGTTTTAGAAAGCCTTCAGAGAAAAGGACAGGCTGTTCGAGCTGGAGATCAGGGACTAGCACCTTTATACAAAGGCTGTGATGTCCAACAAACTCATACAATTGTAATAGTCAGGTGTCCACATGCTTTTTGGAATTTTAAGTGACGATCTCCTCCATGTTAAACAGTTGGCTCCAGGTCTTTATTGCTCCACTGCAAAACTGACCCGAGTCCTGAACATGGCCTGACAGAACAACATTCGGGGTGAGGACACTTATTGTGCATAATTCACCACAACACCTGGACATGAGATGAGCACTGATCAGTTACGAGGTTCTCACACTGAGCTTATTCTCCTGAACTAAACACAGATCAGTGCTGCTTGAAGCTTTCTCTCAGAAACTCCATCATTGGGTGTCAAATCGACTCATTTAAGCTCACAAAAGACTAGAAGGAGCAATATGGGCCTTCTCTATCCATCCATTTATCCATCCATCCATCCATATTCTCCCTCCCACCACCTCTCTCCAACTTCATATACCTCCCTCCATATCTCTTTCTCTCTCCGTCAAGCTCTCTCTCCCCATCTCTATTTCTCTCCCTCCCTCCCTCCAGCTCTCTCCCTTTCTTCATCTCTCCATGTTCACCCTCCCTCAAGCTCTCTCCCTCCATATATCTATCTGTCTTTCACTCCCTTTATCAATCTCTTAATATCCTTCCTCTCTCTAGTTAAATCCATATATCTCTTTTCCTCCATCCAGCTCTCGCTCTCCCTCCACGCCTCTATCTATCTCCCCCTTACTCCTTATCCCCCTCTCCTCTCCCTCTCCCGCACCTCACTCCCCCCTCACCTCCTCAGTGTTTAGATCTGCGTAGATGTCGACGTGCTCTGTCGCCCCTCCATCAGTCTTCGCGGCTGCCATCACCAGACCCGCCGAACCCGAAGCCTGCAGCCCGAAGCTCTGCACACGGATGACGGAAACGCGCTGATTAAATTTCTCTCCTGTACACCAACACACTCTCGCCTCTCAGTCGTCCCTCACCAGCTAGCAAGCTAGTTGACCGCCTTATTTTTTCCCTTTCCCAACTGCATTCTGACTAAGCCCGCCTTCCTGCATCCTGGTTGGCTAACTCTGCGTCGCACTACGCACAACGATTGGCTATAACTCAAGACTAAGCACAATTAGCCAACCTTTGTTTAGAAGGCGGGGTTTGTGGAATACAGGTGGCAAAAAATTAAACCCGCCCCGTGCGTTGATAAGTGGCGCCTGAAATAAATTTCGGAAGAAACACAGTCAGGCTTAATGAGGTTCCGGATATATATTTACCAAATACTTTGATATTCTTGTAATTATATTTTGTAAAATCTCCAGATATTGTAAATTATTACCTAAACTAATATCTTCTTTTAGTGTGTTTGCAATTGATTTTTTTTATATTTAATTATTTTTCAAGCTGAGAAGTGTGTATATAAAGAACAAGATATGTAAATATATATATATATATATATATATATATATATATATATATATATATATATATATATATATATATATATATATATAAAGAAAGCCATTCCTTTCTTTAAATTTTCAGGTATTAAATTAATAATATTTGTTTTCGTTTAGATTTGTAGTCCATTTTGCGAACTACACGTCCCGAGATGCTGTTCGGTGACGGGCAAATCAGATGGCGGTATTTCCATCCGGGGGTTTGTTATTTCTAGCCTTTATATTCTGCGCATGAAGGACGAAGCAATATGCTTTCAACAGCGATTAGACATGCGGTGAAGGTTTGTGTTTATACGCAAGTATTTGGTACTTTTATTTATTTTAATGCGTTATTATTTGACACAGAAGTTTGTATATAAGTTCACGGTACACATCTGAAGTTGTATAGTTATGATATGCTAAGCGCGCTGGGCTAGCTCAGGAAGGAGACTATGGAGGAAGTGTGGGTCACGTGGGTGGTATTCGAAGTTTAAAGAACCCCTAGGCTTTAATATATATAAGATATATATATATATATATATATATATATATATATATATATATATATATATATATATATATAAGTGCGTTAATGCTATCATAATTACATTATTCCATATTCTTAGCTATTGAAATCAGAACAATGACTTACTCATGCATATGGTTAATTGTTAATAATAGCTGTTAATTATTAATAACTAGTGGTCGAACCGATAGTGGATTTTACTGATAGCTAGGTTGGATCGTACTCGCCGATAACCGATTAATCAACCGATATTTTAAAACTAGTTACTGGATAAAAAACAAACAACTCTCCATGTAAAAAAGTACTGAAATTATCACTGAAAAACAAAAAAACATTACTGAATTATGAAAATGTCCTAAAGGAAATAAAAAAAGAATATATACATGAATAAATATAATTAGATAAATAATAAATATAATACATTAATCCCTCGTTTATCGTGGTGGATACGTTTCGAAACCACCCTCGATAAACGGACACCACCCCAAAAATGCTATTTTATGTATACAGTACTGTACTGTATTAAAATTTACCTCATTTTATAATTAATAATTATATTTTTGTTAATACATTTAATTATTTCAACATAAAACTATGGTCTTTCGTGCTATCAGCATATAAATCGCTATGGATTTTTGCTGATAGTTCCAGCAATCAGTGCCTTGACCTCTAATAATAACTAAGGGAAATTTTAGTTTAAAAGACAATTTATTATCAAATACAGATATGATATGAGTTTGTGGAACCGGGGCCTTCTAGCAGGCATCCAATAACATTTTCATTTTTCTGTATAATATTGATGGTTTTTATAGCCGTGACATCATAATGATGGTATTAAGAGGTGGACTGATTCAGGTAGTACACTACTGACACCTTGGTGTGAAATGCACGGCCAGCCATTGCATTAGAGAGAAACCAGAGCACTGACACTGGAGATTCATATAATCCATTTAATTAAATTAAACGTCTCAGTCGACTGATTAATCGGTTTTGCTCATAGTTGATTGCTGGAACCATTGGCTGTCAGCAAAATCCATGCAGATAGTTTTTCCGGGTTGCATTATACAGTATGAGAGCGGCTTCTAGAGGCAAATTTTTATATATTTGGAATGTTACTATTTTGTTTTTTGTTGAATGCATATCATGTATTTTCCTTTATTTGTTTATATAATAGATATATTCATATTTATTTCATTTAGCACATAATTCAGTGCCGTTTTTCTGTTTTTTAACAAAGTTCAGTACTATTTTACATTGTTATATTTTGTTTAGTTTTTTTTTTTAATGTAGTATTATAGTACTATCGGTTGATTAATTAGTTATCGTCAAGTAAGATCCAACCTGCATCTATCTGTATCGGTAAAAATTCAGATAGGTCGACCTCTAGTTGTAACTGTTCCTATCAGAGTTGCAAAATGCCATTGTCGTTTTCATTAGCAGGTCCTGCCTGGTGTTCGGTCCTCCCCTCGCTCAGCCGTTCCGCTGTCGGCTCTGAGCCGCTCGTACCGTGGCGACGCTCCAGACTCTGAGAAAATTGAGATCCCGCTGCCTCCGTGGGAGGAGAAGAAAAATGAGCCATTGGACATCAAGCGGAAACGTCTGTTGTATGAAAGCAGGAAGAGAGGCATGCTGGAGAACTGCATCCTGCTCAGGTAAGGCTCTTTTTCCATTGAGGTTCCAGTGCATTAAACAGAATTAAAGAGCTGCTAAACCGTCCCGAGCTCAGCGTGCAGTGACGAACATCAGCACAGCGAAAATGAGACTGAAGTTCCTCAGTTCCTAATTCTTGTTATTTTTGTTTATCGGTTTAGTCTTTTTGCAAAGCGCTATCTGGAGAGTATGAGTGAATACCAGCTGCGCCAGTATGACCGCCTCATCAACGAGCCCAGCAATGACTGGGACATCTACTACTGGGCAACCGGTGAGATTTGATCCAATGCTGACCTCTCAAACAAACGAAATGAATTTAAGCAATTCTTTACATGCTTGTGTGTGTTTTTCTATGCGTGCATGTACACATTCAGAAGCCCAACCTACCCCAGACGTGTATCAGGGAGAAGTGATGGAGCTGCTGAAAGAATTCGCCAAGAACAGAGAGATGGAGCAGAGGCTGGACGCCCCGAACCTGGAGTACCTCGATAAAAGCAGCCAGTGAGGAACAGAGAGGTCTTCACTCCCCTTTCCCCTGTCGCGCTGCTGCTAATGCGACTCTCAGCAACTGCAAGGTGAAAGAGAGTGTGTTAATACAGCAGACTGAGATATTGTGTTGAGTGAAGGCCAGAAAAGAAGTTTATTTGTGAACGATGGAACTTTCAGGGCCTGAGAGATATCTAGTGTATTTAACTTGTACAGTGATTATATAATGTGAAACTCTGGATTGTCATATTAAAGATGATGATGATGATGATGATGATGATGATCAGTGCCTCCTTACTGAAGGTAGTTCTAAAGTATGGTGCTTTTTCCCCTTTCAGTAGCATTAACAAAAAAAATTACCTGCAAGCTGCTGGCATAGGAAAATTATTTATTTATTTATTTACGTCATTATTATATATTTATTTAGTTTAGTTAGTTACTTTTTCAAAAAAAGGGTCATTTCATGTGCACACCGCTGAATATATGGGAAAGGTTTTACACCTATGTGCTGCTTAAAAACATGTGCAGTGTTTGGTTCTGCTTTTATGCTGAACACGCAAAAAAAAAGTACTGATCACAAAACAATGTTTATTGTAAGTTCGCGAGAAAACAAGGAGGAAAATAATATAATGTAACATTAAATCGTAATAAATGAGGAAATTAAATGAGTAAGACCTACAGGGGGCAGCACAGACCCATCCATTCACTTCTAACGTAACTATGAATGAATAAAGTCTGGTGTGTGTGAACTTTCCTTTCTAATCCAGATAACAGGTTTGTTCTTCATCCTACTGCAATCTCTGGCCAGGTCTGAACCTCTTGGCACCTAGGTTTAAGGCTAGATTTCACTGGGATGCAGCAGAAATCAATTCGAAATGCAATATAAAAAAATACACTATGTGTCTGTGGCATTAGCAAAACAGGATGAGGCAAAATGGAAAAAAAGAAAAACTATTATAAAGTTTATTATTTCAGGATGATATTTGTGATTTTATTTCTGTCCATATATATGTCCATTTTCCTGACTGATATCAGGGATGCTGTTAGGGCAGTTGTAGCGCACTAAGAAAACAGGATGTCTTAGAAATCTTTCTGTATTTACTTTTTTTTTTTTTTTTTCCCGAACTATTATTGGCATGAATATTAGTATAACAAAGCACTAAGAGAATGAGGATTGATTGCATATTTAATTCATGATTGCTGACCCCCACACATTTCTGGTAAATGACGAATAGGCTCCCATTGCACTATGATGCGTTTTCCGGTGTTTTCATTTTCTCCTGGAATATTAGGCAATTTGTCTTAGTTTCTAAATTTAGGAAGCAAGGAGTTGTTTCGCGGCGGTGGATGTCGACAGGTTTACTCAGGGGGAGAACTACAGTTATACACACAACCTTTCTTTTCTACTAAAATTAGTTCTGGAGCATCAATGTGTTTAACTGTCAGAAGTTGTACATCTCCACTGTTTGAAGCATTCCCTGCACTCAGTGTTGCCTTAAACAAGAAGGAGCCTAGCACCAGAACCATCATTTCACGATGGTTTGCAATGTGACTATGACCTGGTAATTCGACACCAAATCTGCAGTGAAAAAAATCACCAGGTCGCCAACTCTTAAGGCCCAACGTGCGCATATGTTCAATTCCAAATCGTCTTCAGCGAGACGCACAGGGGGAAAATTATGCCATACAGTTTTACCACACGGATTTCAGTCGGAGGATGTTAATATTCTGACTTCAAGGCGTGTTTTTTTTTCCGCGTTTGTTATACTCTCAAGGTTTTTCCACACACCTTGCTGGGAGGCATCTGTCAGTACAATTTTCCTCTTTGCAGGCAGAAAACACGCACTGCACCAAATGCCTCAAGGTATGCGTGCACTACACATAATGACACCTGCCTTTGTGAAAAAAATAAAGCATCTCGGAGATATAGGATGTCTGCATGGGGTGAATGTGGCAAATTTACAACCGTATCCGTCTTTGAGAATGCCTTTCGAAGAGCTTTTATTTCTTAATGTAAAATCAGAATCTTTGTCTGAGGGAACAGCTTCTTGCCAGTTGTGC
The DNA here is from genome assembly GCF_014805685.1 of Silurus meridionalis. Taxonomy (NCBI): domain Eukaryota; kingdom Metazoa; phylum Chordata; class Actinopteri; order Siluriformes; family Siluridae; genus Silurus; species Silurus meridionalis. The sequence goes on from NC_060892.1 coordinate 21,251,976, forward strand.
TGATAAAAGAGTACACAATGGGTGCTAATTCTAAAGTAAAAGGGTATGTCACTCTTCTGATGTGAAAGCAGAGAAGTCTGAAAATGTACTAGCAGCAGGTGGCACAGAATATATATATATATATATATATATATATATATATATATATATATATATATATATATATATATATATACATACATACATACATATGCCTCTGCCAATGGAGTCAGAGCCAGCCATGTTCGACTCTCCTTTGCATTAACACTCCTAGGAATATTTAGTACTTCACTGTAAGACTTTGTCTCCCATTGCTTAATTCGTGTTGCCAGTAGGATTCCTCTCCCCATTGCACTTTAAAGTTCTAGCATCATATGCTTTGTGAACTAGTGTGGCAGCTGCCGTGCAGGGCTTCGTCTGCCTGTACTAGTGCTACTCCATCTGCCACTGTAGGCGATATCCATGCTCTTTATCAGCTCACTTCAAAAGCTTATGCCTCTTTCGAGTCAATGTCGACTCATAGCGACTCTGGAGAGAGTTGCCTTACCAAATATGTAGTGTTTGTGGCATCATATGGAAGTAGATTATGTAATTAACTTTGGTTAAACCTTGACAGTTCCTCATATCGAGGGAGTGAATGAATGCATGAATGAAGATATTAATGAATAAATAAATTAAACGAATAAATAAATTAAGAACTATCGTGTGTGTTTCTCAAATGCAGACATTTGTTAAAGTATGCTGAAATAATTAGAACAAATCTTTAAAATGAAATGTTTAATGTTATATTAATAATATATTAGAATATATTGATTACTCATTTTAATCAATATAATAAAAATGTATATTAGATTGATTAATTCTATTTTATCTTTATATATTAAAAAATTTAATTTAAACCTAGCAGGCATTTTATTTTAAATTGACTGAAAAAAAACCTGTTGATGTTAATAATTGACAACGTTAATAAAAAACGACAATAATTTTTTTTTTTTGCATTTCTTCCCCCTAACTGTTCTGAAATTGAACTGACCTGTGACCTAAAAAACTAAGGTACGTACCGAAACGTGAATTTTGTGTACCGTTACACCCCTAAGTTGAAAGTGAAAATATATTTTTGCAGAGCTCTGCCCACTTGCTAGGATGACTATATCATGATTTGTGTTGATCAGCTTCAGTTTCATATCAAGTCAGACTTCATTTTAGTCTGCGGTGCATTTGCTGCTGCTGCTAAGATGCAATTCAGCATTGATCTTCAAAACGCTCAGGTGGCAGGCCATCAGAGCTTTATGGCAGCGTGGGCTCATTATTCAAGCTTAGAGAAGCACTGAGAGTACATCAGTGGCTGACTGGGTGTACAAGCTCATTGCGCTGTTGCATTGCAGTTGCCAACTCCTCTTTGTTCCATCATCATAAGGTGCTCACTCTTGCTGTTTGAGGCCTCTAAACAGCTGTCGTCTGTTTCGCAGTCATGTCTTCTGTTTGCCTTGCTCTTTAGTGCTATCCAGAAGGTTAACAAATCACCTGAAACGTTTATGACGACTTCTTATTGGTTCAGGTTCCCAAAAAAAAATTGGCCATACACTCTCTGACGTGGGCAGGACAAGGCTTGCTTTTAAGTGTGTTATATATCATGAGCCACAGTTTGAAAAGATCTTTAAAATGACAGAGCTGACTAGCGAGAGAGTACTGGATGAAGTACACAAACCATGTAGTTGAGTTAAAGTAGAGATACACTAGATTAAATATTACTCCAGTAAAAGTAAAAGTGCTCCCATTATTCTTTCAATTGAGCAACGGTACAAAAGTATTTGGCTTCAAAAGTACTTAAGTATCCAAAGTTTTATTATTGCTATAATGTTCCTATTATAATTTTTGCCTCTTGCTTAATCAACTCAGTTTATCTAAAAGTAAAGACTGTAATGTTACTCTTAGCGGAAATGTTTTAAATAGAATGATATTAATGAGTCAAACACTGATTGATTTCTATTAAAATGATTATGAGCCCAAAACCTTCTTTTCACCTACTTAGAAAAAATCGTGCAATTAAGACCACGGGTGTTGTGGCAAGTTCGAGTCAGGAGATTCTTCCATCAGTTATTTCTCTCAAAATGTTCTTTTGCTAGTGCTAAGTAGATACCACCAATCGGCTAACAAAACAAGTTGAGCCAGTTACATTTTTATCCACTCAAATAAAAAGGAACAACTGATTTCGCAAAATGTAGTTGAGTAAAAAGTAAAATATTTGAATTTGAAATGTAGTGAAGTTAAAGTAAAAGTCTGCCAAAATGGAAGTACTTTAGTAAAGTACAGATACATGAAAAAGATACTTAAGTACGGTAACAAATTACATTTAAACCATAACTGTTCACCTCTGGTGTCAGGTGACCAATTGGGGGGCAAAAAAGCAAACAAACTTGCAATGGGTAAAACATTTTTATGCTGTAGTTAGGACAAGGCTCTGTAAGAACTTGTAGAATGTGCAATTACGAATTAAAGTGAATTTGTGTCGCGAAGGGTCTGCGTCGCAAAGGGTAAGTCAAATCAGCGTGATTTTTTTGTTATTCGAGAGGATTCATAGAACGTAACATTGAATAACGAGGGTGCACTGTGTATATATATATATATACTGCAAAGTTTATGCATTATGGCAGTATAAATTGCTCTGTTTTACTAAATTATTTACTGCCATTTGTTAAATTATTTACAAATTACAGTATACAACCCCATACTGATCACTATTCTTTAAAACAGCTAGGTAGGCAAGACCATGCCTCAACTTTTCCCCATTTTCAGGTTACGATGGGGTCATTGTAACGCATCTCCATCATAAGTCAGGGACTACCTGTAATAAATTATGGAATAAATTCCTGGCCCTAACTTACTTAAGCTAGTGTTTGACTCATTAATATCAATCTATTAATAGATTTGTGTTCTCATAGTAACATTAGCATTAGAGTCTTTTCACATAAACTGATCTGATTAAGCAACAGTGTTGAGACAAAAATTATAATAGGAATGTGGCTAACATTCAATTCCATTAGAACAAGCAGGTGGGTATGTTTAACAATTGACTACAGGCATGCCAACACAAACAGTATGCCACTTCCCCAACTTCCTCAACAACACAAACATTTTAAAGAGGATGAATAAAAAAAGAAAAGAAAAAGTACTATTAACTAGCTACATTAACCGCTTGGCTGTCTAGCTATTTCACAATACAATTTAATGTTGAGAAAACAGTACCAATTACCAATTAAAGGAAATAGAAAAAAATACATTATTGCTATGATACGTTTCCTGCTTCAGCAATCTTACAAATAAAACTAATTGTTTCCCCACTAACTGTCTACATCAATTCCACTGTAAATACTAACCGTGGAATGCCAAATTGTCTTCTCAGAAAGTATGCACTGATGGACGCAAATGGCTTCCAGGCAACTCCTATTAAACTGTATTGTCTGAAATTAGCACTAAAAGTTAGTGCACCACCCCTAATCGTTTTCTAAAGCGCCATTAATGTACTCAGACACCCATGTAAATTTGTAATAGATAAAGCTCTCATCATTTTTCTTGGAATGCGTTTTTTTTTTTTTATGATTTACTACCGTGATGTTTTTTAAAGGCGCCACAACAGTCTGTTGAAAGCCACATGCTCTGAAAAGAGGCAAAACTACTAATTAGAATGTACCCCAAGCTGTCTAGTGTCTAGTAATGGTGGACCGTAACATAGTAACTGTTATTCGTTACTGTACTTAAGTACCTTTTTCACGTATCTGTACTTTACTGAAGTATTTCTATATGAGGAGATTTCACTTTAATTTTACTACATTTTAAAGTGAAATCACTTTTTACTCAACTACATTTTGCAGAATCAGTCGTTCCTTTTTATTTATGAGTGAATAAAAACTTAACTGGTCCAGCACGCAGCGACCAATCTGTGCCACCAATCTTTGACGAGCACGTGTTCTGTATTGAACTTGTTTTGATTGCCGCTTGGTAGTATCTACTTGCCACAAACATTTCTACAGCAAGCAAGTCCCTATGTTACGATGGTTTGACTAACGATTTTTCAATCGAACCCTGAGTCCTGTCGACTGCTGGCGATAACAAGGGAGATGCGTACATCCTGGCAGTGGCGCAGTTTTCATTTTTTTGTACGATACGATGGGACACTGCCAGGATGTACGCATCTCCCTCCTTGTAAGATGCCTTATTCTTACCAGCAGTTGACAGGTTTCAGTTGTATCCCTGTTAGAGCAGATATTTTGTTTTTGGTGTTTTAAAGCCCAATTTTAGCTCTAGTCTCTCCTTTTTTATCAGTGTCGGCGAACACTACAACTGAACACATCTGGCTCTATCTATCTATCTATCTATCTATCTATCTATCTATCTATCTATCTATCTATCTATCTATCTATCTATCTATCTATCTATCTATCTATCTATCTATCTATCTATCTATCTATCTATCTATCTATCTATCTATCTATCTATCTATCATCTATCTATCTATCTATCTATCTATTCTATCTATCTATCTATCTATCTATCTATCTATTTATTTATTTATTTATTTGTGTACAGTGGAACCTTGATACTCGTGACCTTAACACTTGCGGCCTCGATAGTTGTGCGACTTCCATTTGGAACTAGACTAAGAGTAACTTGCAAAAAATCTGATTTTTGAGAAGCCGCGAGTGGCTCGAACGTCCGGAGTAACATTTCAGAGTTTGTACTAATAAATTACATAAAAAAAAGTATATATATTATTGTATTATTATTTAAAGTAGATAGATAGATAGATAGATAGATAGATAGATAGATAGATACAACTTTATTGTCATTGCATTGTACAGGTTCACAGCAATGAAATGCAGTTTGGCATCTACCAGAAGTGCAAAATGTAGCAAAAGTGCAGATAAATTTGTAGCATATGTACAGCATGTGATATATATGAAAGCATATGTACAGTTAATAAATATAAAGGCTATAACAGTGCAGAGATGTGTGGACATCATTAAGAAGTGCAGAAATGGTTCTAGGGCTATGGCATTGAAGAGGAATGTGTAGAAGTGAAAGGTTACAAGATTATGTCATTTAAGAAGTTAGCAAGCTGAATAAACAGTCTTATATATATATATATATATATATATATATATATATATATATATATATATATATATATATATATATATATATACACACATACACATTATATACACAAATGAATGAAATGAACCTGCTGGTTCTGGTGCGTAAGTTCCTGTATCTCCTTCTTTATGGAAGGAGGTTAAACAGTTTATGACTGGGATGTGAAGAGTCCTTGATAGAGTTGTGAGCTCTGCGCAGACATCTGCTGTGGTGAAGGTGTTCAATGGCTGGTAGTTGGGTGCCAGTGATGCGTTGGGCAGTTTTGACCACACTTTGCAGGGGTTTACGTTCACACACAGTGGAGCCTCCGTACCAAACAGTGAAGGAGTTGGTCAGGATGCTCTTAATGATGCAGCGGTAGAAACTCGTTAAAATCCCTGGGGGAAGATGAGATTTCTTGAGACTTCTTAAGATGTACAGGCGCTGTTGTGCTTTTTTAAACAGGGTTAAAGTGTTCTGCTGCCATGACAAATCCTCCAAGAACTCCCAGGAACTTAAAGCTGGAGACTCGCTCTACCTCAGTTCCAATGATGTTGACTGGTAGATATCTCCTGCTGTTGGATTTCGAAGTCCACAGTGAGCTCTTTAGTTTTTGTGGCGTTGAGGGTCAGGTTGTTGTTGGCACACCATGCTGTCAGATTACGGATCTCTTCCCTGTAGGCCGATTCGTTGTTGTTGTCGATCTGGCCGACCACGGTGGTGTAATCTGCATACTTGATGAAGATGTTGGAGTTATACAGAGGAGCACAATCGTGGGTGAACAGGGAGTAGAGTAGTGGGCTCAGAACACAGCCCTGAAGAATGCCAGTGTTCAGAATGAGGGTTGAGGATACCTGGTTGCCCAACCTAACAGATTGAGGTCTGTTGGTGAGAAAGTCCAGAATCGAAAGTCATTCAGGCATTCGGCAGCTAAGTGCTTAGGCACAGGTATGATGGTTGTGGTCTTCAGGCATGTAGGAACCGTGGCTTGAGCCAGTAACAGGTTGAAAATGTCAGTGACCCGGTATGCCATCCGGGCCAGCTGCCTTGCGTGCATCCACTCTGCTAAACGCTGACTATACGTCTGTTGTTGAGAGTGAAATTGGGCTGTAAGCTGTAAAAGAGTCCGTGGTTGAGGTCAAATATCCTGTGCTTTGATCGAAACGAGCAAAAAATTGATTGAGTTCGTCCGGTTGGAAGGCACTGCTGGTTGGTTGAGCTGTGCGTTTCTAGTCTGTGATGGTCTGAATGCCTTTCCACATGCGTCTGGGGTCAGAGTTGTGGAAGTGCTCTTCTATGTGGAGTTTGAATATAAGTTTTGCTTTCCTGATGCCTCTTTTCAGGTTGGCCCTGGCTCTGTTGTAGTCGTCTACGTTGCCAGATTTAAAGGCAGCATCTCTTGCTTTCAACAGGAGATGGACTTTAGAGTTCATCCAAGGTATCCTGAAACTGCTGCTGTAGAGAAGAAATGGCCCCCTCTGGCCATACTTTTACTGTCCTCACAGCTGGTTTTGCCCGTTTGATCAGTGGTGTGTATTTGATAAAACATTTATGACAATTAATTAAATAAACCATCAATGACAATTAATTCACAATTTTTGTTAAGTTTACAGTACAGTACATTTAATTTTGAGTTACTGGGTCGCAAAGGGTGAGTCAAATCCGTGTGATTTTTTGTTACTCAAAAGGGTTCACAGAACGTAACAATGAATAACAAGGTTGCACTGTTTATGTTTATATATATATATATATATATATATATATATATATATATATATATATATATATATATATATATATATATATAAATACTGTAAAGTTTATGTATTATGGTAGTATAAATTGCTCTGTTTTGCTAAATTACATACCTCCATTTGTTAAATTATTTAGAAATTACAGTATACAACCCCATACTGATCACTATTCATGGGGTCATTGTAATGCTTCTTCATCATAATTCAGGGACAACCTGTAATAAATTATGGAATAAATTCCTGGCTCTAACATACTCAAGCTAGTGTTTGACTCATTAATATCAATCTATTAATATATTTGTGTTCTCATAGTAACCTTAGCATTAGAGTCATTTTACATAAACTGATTTGAGACAAAATTATAATAGGACATTATAGCTGTAATAGATCATAGTACTTTGGATACTTAAGTACATTTGAAGGCAAATGGTTTTGTACTTCTCCTCCAGTGAAAGTATAAATAGGAGCACTCTTACTGGACTAATATTTCACTTTAGTGTATCTTTACACCACATAGAACAGCCTGAATCCATGCTGATAAGGATCAATTTTGGAATTTTGTGGAGCCAAACGTGAGCTGATCATCAAAAGCAAAAAATAAATAAATTAATAAAAAATGGTCTAAAGAAGTGAGAAGGGGCTGATATTGTGCATATATTCACATTATAAATAACTCTGGTATTAACAACCCTAACAGTAGAAATGCATTAAATAAGTCAAAGCAGCAGTGTTAGTTACAGTAGAATAAGGACATGTATAATGAGAGAGAAACTCAGCTGGACTGCAGAGGGTTCTGAAGTGTTGCTGTTTGTGTCCTACGGGAAAGAGCTTTTGTTTTGCCAGTGGAGTCATGCCGTTCACGCTTGGGATTAGTGTTTGAAATTTGGGTGTGAAAATTTCATGAGTTTTTTCTTCTATTTTTCATATCAGCGGATGAAGTGCTTGTCTGTCTCGAGCTCCCTTGCTGAGCAACGAGCAGTCTGTAGGCTGCCAGCTGTTCCCATGCTTGCTGCTGGCAAGACTGTGTGTACCAAGTCTATACCTGATCTGGATCTGTCACTGCATCGTTTCTCTGTTTGCAGCTCAATAAAACTCAAAATTACTCAGAATTGCACTTGCAAACTAATGGTGTAAATGTGTTTTATGAAATGAAGAAGAAGCAGTGCTGCTCTGTGCTCTGCATTAGTGTTGGTTTGATGGTTAGTGAGCCGCAGAACCAGCTATTCTCTGAGTGGCCCTCCGTAAGATGATGCAACAGTTCTCTTGAAATAGTCGTACTTGATCTCTTCTCTGTTTGAGGTTTTCCAGCTGCCCAGACCAAATTTTGTTTACTCCTGATTTCCTGATTATCCTATCAGTTGTAGTTCTTTCTTGTTTGAGAACCATGCTGAAATTCTGATTGATCTGATTGGTTTTGGACCTTGCTCTTTGCTTTTCGTTTGGTTTTATAGCACCATCCTTTGCGCCATGGTTTATGTTGCACTGTAGCTATATATGTATAGAGTGAGTGGGTAAAGCAGAGTGTATCTTGATGCATAGCATCTCCAGGTTACGTATGTTACCCTGGTTTCCAGGGGGAATGAAAGGCTGCATCAACATGCTTTGGGAACACTTCAGCGCCGTGACGTCACGCCCAGGAAGCTATAAAAGCACATAGAATGAAGCCGGCGCTAGCTTTTTAAGGAGAAGGAAGCTCTGCAGGGATGCCGATAGTGTGGCATGTAGATGCAGGATCTTGTTCCCTCAGGGAAACAGGGTAACATATGTAACCTGGACGATATGGGAACGAGAGTCCAATACCGCCAGACTGACCAGTCCCTGCAAAGTGTGTGAGGGCACGGCTAGGTCGAAGGACAGAGGGGCCAGGACTGTGGCACTGTGGCACAGATCCAGCTTGGCAACGGCACACCCTCCATAAGCCCCTCAACTTCTGACTTGCAGAGAGCGCCCCCCCTCCCCAGAGGAAGAGATTCAGAGTGGAATGCTCTCGTCAATTCAATATGGTACAAATAGTTTGCTTTTATTTCTTTGGATCAGACAGACAACAAATCATACATTTACCTATGTGCTTCTGACTTCTACCACATGGCCCTTTCACAAACGCGTTTTTGTAGTGGAAGAAAAAAATGTAATTAAACCAGACGTTCTTTTCCTATTCTGTCTTCAGGAAGATGCAGCTCTACCTCTACCAAGTTAATCTACATTTTGTGTACGAGCAGGAGTGTTGCTGAGAGAATGCGCTTGAGAAACAGTTTAGAGAGGAGAAATCAATGCAAACATCAACTTGTATCCGATGCACACTTTTTTGAATCAATGCATCACATCATTAACTTTTTTTGCCGATGCACTGATGCAAATTGATTAATCTTACCAGCTCTAGTCATTTAGTTTGGGAATTGAGTTTAAGTACGTTTCTTGGTAGTCTTCTTGGTATTTTATTTTTGTGTAGGGAAGTTAGCTAGCTGAAACTAGTTGTTAGTAATAATAATAATAGATTAAACCGACAAATTTAAATGATGCACTAAAGATCAGGTGCTGAGTCAAGAAGTGGTCAGGGGCCCCACAAGACCTGTAAATTCCCAATTCCAATTGGTCAGAACCCGCTGATGATTTTTCTATGACCTATAATGTAACTTCAGCTGCAAGGCAAATGATCGGCTATTAACAGAAGCTACAAAATAAGCATTGCTCTATAGAAGTTTTCTGTAGAGATACATTAATTGAAAGAGAGCCTTCAGTCAGTGTTGGCGCTTTGAGCTAAAGTTTTTCTTTTGAGTTTTATAGCCGTGGGGAAAGTCTTTTGGAGAGAGGACTTTTTGCTCTGTAGTTGCTCAGTTGCTCACGTGCTTTCAGGAGAGAGAGGATAAAAGGGAATAGTGAGGTAACGACACGAGTGCATTTTTAAGGTGAAAGTTTTAAGGTGAAAGTGGAACAAAATGCTTTTGAATGTCTGTTTGAAGCAAACAAGCTTCTCTTTTGCATCGGGCCTATTCACCATCCCACCATTTGTTTGTGGCTATATTATATATTAATCTCTACAAATTTAATATATAGTATCTTTTTTTGTAGCAAGCATATCTTTATTGGCAAAGCTCTTTTACCCTGGTCTCATCAGATCATAACACATATTGCCACATGGCTTAAAAAGCTTGGATGTTCTTTCTTTTTTTTTCTGTGAAAAATGTCTTTCATCTAGCCATGCTAGCTCATCTAGCACCCAATAGCACAGACATGTGAAGAATACAAAGAGAGATTATTGTCACATGCAGGGAGTCACTAGTACTCTTTAGATATTCAGCTATACAGATATACAGCTCCTTTAATGTTGCTGTAGGTCTCTCAGCAGCCGTCCTGATAAAGTTTCTTTTTGTGCTTTTGTTAATTCTGGAGGGTCATCCTGTTCTTGATAATGCCACTGTGGTGCCCCATTTTCTCCACTTGTTGATGATGACCTTCACAGTTCCGTGGTACATCATGTTTTGGAAAGTCTTTTGTGGACATCTGATACATTTCAGCAGCAAGATTCAGGAATGCTTTCTTAGCTTTTTATGAATGTTGATTAGTTGATGTGTATTAAATAATAGTTTATTTGGTTAAGGGATACTAGGGCTATTGAAAAAATTATTTTGAAAAACACAATGTTTATTGTAAACAGCCTCTAATAATGCAAAATGCACTACCTACCTCTTATAACTTTACATGCACTGCCTCCCTCCAATAAATCATCTACACTGACTCCAATATGTCACATGCACTGCCTCCCTCCAATAACGTGACATTCTTGGCCTGCCTCTAACAGCACTGCATGCACTGCCTGCCGTAATAATGTCACATGCATGCCCTGTCTCCAAAAACACATGCAATCCCTCCAATAACACCGCATGCACTTCCCCCTAATAGCCTCACATGCACTCCCTCCAATAACGCCACATGCACTCACTGCAATAACGTTACATGCACTGCCTCTAATAACATCACATGCACTCACTGCAATAACGTTACATGCACTGCCTCTAATAACATCACATGCACTCACTGCAATAACGTTACATGCACCGCCTCTAATAACATCACATGAACTCACTGCAATAACGTCACATGCACTTCCTTCACATGCACTCTCTCCAATAACACCACATGCACTCACTGCAATAATGTTACATGCACCGCCTCTAATAACATCACATGCACTCACTGCAATAACTTCACATGCACTTCCTTCACATGCACTCACTGCAATAACGTTACATGCAACACCTCTAATAACATCACATGCACTCACTGCAATAATGTCACATGCACTCCCTCCACATGCACTCCCTCCAATAACACCACATGCACTCACTGCAATAACGTTACATGCACCGCCTCTAATTACATCACATGCACTCACTGCAATAACGTCACATGCACTCCCTCCACATGCACTCCTGCCAATAATGTCAAAAGCACTCACTGCAATAATGTTGCATGCACTGCCTCCAATAAGATCACATGCACTGCCTCCAATAATGTTAAATGCACTCCCTCCAATAAAGTCACATGCACTGCCTCCAATAATCTCACGTGCACTGCCTCCAATCACGTCATGTGCACTGCCTCCAATCATGTCATGTGCACTGCCTTCCTCCAATAAAGTCACATGCATTGCCTGCCTCCAGTCATATCTTGTGCACTGTCTGCCTTTATTAATGTCACATGTCCCAGTGACGTGATGATGATGAGGCCAGGATAAGTGAACTGTCTAGGATGAACTTGATTGTCTCCTCTCTAGGCATACGCCCCGGCTACACCCTCTGCTTGCTGAAATTAATAGATTGTTGTGTGTGTGTGTGTGTGTGTGTGTGTGTGTGTGTGTGTGTGTGTTTGTGTGTGAATAGATTGCATTTTTGGCCGGGATGTAAAAGATCTGGCTGCGTCACAAATGTGTTCGAGGGCTCTGTGCCATCTTGATCACACGCCACTGAGTGACTCGACTCTCTTCACTAAGCCCAAGAGAGATGGATGGACAGGGGGTGGGAAGGGAAGGGAGCGATACACTTAAAGAAAGACAAGTGAAAAGATGAGGGAAAGTAAAAATGCAGACACAAATTGGCAAAGATGGAGAGAAAAAGACTTAAAGTCAAAGAGGTGGAGGAAAAGTGATGTAGTGAGGTGTAAAGAAAAGGATTCAGACAAAGAGAGCAAGACAGAGATGGGTTAAGATGAAAGAGAGGCTAAAGATTGAGGAATGGAGATGGGGGGAGTAAAAAAAAAATGTGAGAGTGATGGAGACAGAAAAATGAGAGAGAAACAGTGTTCTAATAAGCTTTTCTCTCTCTCGCTAACAGCTCTCCACAATGTTTCTTCTCTGATTTTTCTCATCCCTGGCAAATCATCAGGCAAATCTTTCATCTTCTGCCAGAGAAGTCGCTTTGAAACTGAAGCAGAGCAAAGAAGCCCTGCGCATTTCATGTGTAGAGCTTTGTTGTCGAGAGAGAGAGAGAGAGAGAGAGAGAAAGAGAAAGAGAGCGGAAGGAAGAGAGGCGCTATCCCTCCGTCGCCGCCGATACACGCTAACCCAGACCTCTCTCTCTCACCTGAGGAATGGTGTTCATGCGTAATGATGCGCACCACACACACCAGCACATCTTTGAGTCAATACACTGTACATTCAGAGCAAAAATACCAACAGACATATCAAAAAGGGTGTAACCAAATGATGCATCAGATGGTTCCAAATTAAATAAACACATCATATGGCGCAACCCAGAATATGAGCCATAGTTAACAGGCCACCCCTTTTGTTTTCAGTCGAATGGCTGTTCAGTGTTTCTTGCTCATTATTTGCCAATGATGAATGAATGTGCAGTCACACAGCCGTGCAGTATTTATTTGGTATTCATGTGGGTCAATTTTAAAAATCAATATCACAAACATTTACAGATTTCCTATTGTGATTTTCTGGTTGAAACGTTTGCCTTATTACTCATTAATGTTGTGGTTTATTAATCACACCACATGGAAATTGTTAACTTTTGCATAGTACTCTAAAGCTATCAAGACTTTCTGAATATTTTTTTCTTAAAACATAAACTTCTTGTTTATTTTTTTCTCCAAAATAAATCAGTTGTGGACCATCAAAAGACTCCCTGATTACCTCATTGTTTATAATCTGCTTTAGCATTTTTATCATCACTTTTCCAGAATTCGGCTATAGTGATTTTTTTTATTACTTAAGCGACTCTTTGTAAAACTTGAGAAAATTCATTACTTGAGTTTTTTTTTTTCACTGAATCTTTATCTATGACATTTGTATTATTAGGGGGTTTAATGATACACTGCAATTTAATTCGATTCTCAGTACATTATGAACAAAATTTCATTGAGAAATATGCTGACTGAAAATATTTATTTATTTTTTATAAACAATGCAAAACACTGTCTATTTTTTTGTGTCTGTATGAAACTAATTACCCACCCACCCAATTTTTGTAGTAGACAAAACCACCCAAGGAACAAGATTAATTAAAACACCATTTCAGTGACAGAACTATAATGTTCTTTCGGGAATAGAGTTCCAAAGTTGGCTAAAATTCCTGAAAATAATGTTTTTTATTCTGGCTCTGCAGAACACAGCAATACGTGACTGCTATCATTTGAAAGTTATGGAATATCTCATTTTAATGGGTATAATGTGATCATGTAATCATAAATAATAAGCGTATAACATATATATAAATTCATCAGGCTGTTTAGGGATAAAAATACATATGTTTAGTTAAAATACAAAGCTTTTTTTTTCTTCTTAAAAGCTAAACTGTGAAAATAAGTGTCTATTTAAATATTTGAACAAATATGGTGAGTCTCATATGAGACAGATATCAGTATAGTGAAAATTTTCTCACACTGAAACAATTCATTAAGACATTACTGTGGTGTGCTAGAAACTCAGGCATTTCCATCAATAATGTGAAATTATGGATTTATCCCTGTAAAATTGTAGTTCCATTGGTTGAGTTAGACCTTTATTTAAAAAAATGCCTGTTTGTAATACAAATAATTGAGTATTAATTAAACGGGTTTTTCAGTTCAGTCTACAGTAGCTGACAGTACAAGTGAAAGTGGAGAGATACAGTAGAGATGTATTAGTTCCTGTGATTTCAGTTGATATTCTAAAGCAGGAGCGGAAGAAAAACACAGGTCATTTACTTATTACATTTTTCAGATGATTGTATGTCCAAGTTGTACCTTCTGTAAAATCCTAAATTTGCAACCTGCTGGTCAGTGAGCACTTTAAGTGCAAATCTAGCCAATAAAATGGCTTTATTACAGGGTTATTGCATTTCTCACAGTGGGGTCTCTCAGTATCTCCGTGTGTATCCATGTGTTTGTCAGTATGTGGTGTGTATAGTATGTGGGTGGACTGATAAAGGCAGCGGAATCACTCAGACCTTTGTGCTCGATCAGCCCTGGAACCAGTGCTAGATCAAAGCCTCCGCATGTTGACTCGAGCTCAGAGGCATAATGATGAATATTCGACTTGATGAGACGGCGAGAGCGTACATTGATTTTTCGCCTTTCCTGACTACATATGGTGTAGACACAACAATTAGTAAATCTAAAACGCTTGAATGAAGGAACTGGTGCCACTTTACCACCGACGCAGCACTGCTTAGCTTTCTCGCGTCCACCAACTGAGAGGCGTAACATTATGACGTGTCAGATCGCTAATGCATGGGTGTAAATACAAATCACAGTGGCATTGTATAATTAGGTTTTAACAGTAATGTCTCCGCCTTCTCCTGTTGTGTCTTCCTTAACGGGTTCATCCTTGATTGTCTTGGACATGAGTCTGTGCATGATTTGCTTTAATAGTGGCATTTAAATACCTTGAGCGGTTGTCATGACAGCAAAATAACGCTGCCATATAAAGTCCTTAATGTAAAGGTTTCTGGTGCTGAACTGCATAGAAAAAAATTGAGCTTTCTGCCAACACTCAGAGATAGTTAAACAAAACAAAAAAACAGCCACTTCTCCAGTCCAGGGGATCTGGAGATAATCTGGATCCTTGACCAGGATGAAGAGGGCATTATTGAATAGATAAATGAATCAGGCTGTGGCTTATAACTGAGTTCAGCATTGAGTCTTGACGCAAGATGATTCACAGTGTTTACAAAGTGTGGTCACTTTGTTTTTTCGAAGACTGTCTACGAAGTGTATGCCTCGTTTATGTCTGCGAGTGAAAGTAAATTAAAGAGGCCAACCAGCACAGCGCAACTTCACATTCCACCCTTGCCAAAGCAGCTGGTGTGGGTTTGCAATGCTCGTTAGGATGGGAGGGTCCCTGCTGTGAGTCTCGCGAGCATCAAAACGCTCTTTGGAAAAAGAGAGTCAAAACCCAAGTGTACAATAGCAGAAAACAAACACACATAGGAGCCAGAATCAGGTGGTCTAGGAGTCCAAAATTAATGCTTGGATGTGATCTCATGTGTCTGATCTTCTTGCCAGCACCATATCTGAAGGCTGTGATTTTGAAGGATTTCTACAGCTGTATTATCACCGGATGCAAAATGGAGCTGATTTGATTCAGAAATTGTTCAGGGGTCAAGGTCAAAGAGGTCACAGGAAAATTTGGTGTTTCATTTGTCGTTCTTTTTTTTTTTTTTTAATTAAATAATTCATCTAATGTGATTCCTAACATTGTGTTACAGAGGGAAAACAAGCATTGTGTTCCCCTAAAACTCATTGTAACCCATTGTTGGGAATTCCATTAAATTGTGTTCGAATGCACGATTTAGTTTTTAAACTCATAAAACAACATCAAAAAGACTAGGAAATGTGTGTGTAGGCCACTGAGGGGAGGGGTGTGTAAAACTTATGACTTTCTTCTCTCTGACATTAACATTCAGGACGTAGATTTTGTTTACTTATTTCATTTTTTATTAGGAAATTGCATCAGATCTCAGTGCCTTCCGGGGAAGTTTTCCTCCTCGAATAAACAGTAATGTCTCCTTCACCCCTTCAAGCACACTACTGATGATAGTAACTGATCATGACAGCTGGTATCGAAATCATTTCACAGCAGACTAGTCAATAATAAACAAACATGATTTTTTTACTTTTTTTTTCTAAATAAAAAGGTATATATATATATATATATATATATATATATATATATATATATATATATATATATATATATATATATATATATATATATATATATATATATATATATATATATATATATATATATATATATATACGTATATATATATATATATATATATATATATATATATATATATATATATATATATATATATATATATATATGTACAACTAAGTGACTTTTGAATCCCAGCCTGGATGCACCTGTGTATCGGGCATCCAATTTTCCACAAGCTTTCCGGGTGTCTTTCTCTCTCTGGAAAGTGTTAGCAACAGCTAAAATCATTATGAGATGCTAATTGCTAAATCACTTAGCTAAGTGGCACCATACCAGCACTCTTAGGTCTCTAAAAACAACACACATCCTGCATTTAAATAACTTGGCATGACTCTAGTGTCCTTTTTTTCTCATTTTGTGTTTGACAATGATGGCATAAGCACTTTTTTAAGTTTAAATCATGAGGACTTTTTTTTTAACACCAGTCTACAGCACAATAGAAGCCATGGTGTTATCCAAAGTGCACTTCCTTCCTTCCCTCATACATATTCATGTAAGAGAGGATTGGACAAAAATCAGGTGTAAATGAGCAGCCTGTGTTGTTTTATTTTTAGTGCATGGTTTTGGGAGTCTGGTTCAGAGAACATTATGGGGATGTGATGTCTCTTAATACTGTTTATGAGATTTTTTTTCTTTAAGCAGATCTGGACATGTATTTTAGCAACTTGATTTCATGTATTGCATCTCACTATCACAGCAGGAAATTTCAGTCAATCTGTATTACCACACAATGTCATCTGGGTTGATCTGAGCTGCAGCATGAGCTGTGAGACGTTTTTTTTTTTTTTGGCAATTTGTCTTTGTTGAAAAAGATTCCGAAGAAGCTTTAAAGTGATAAAGAGGTTATAAAGTTGGAATAATAATAAGTATAATAATAATAATAATAATAATAATAATAATAATAATAATAATAATGACGATGACTTTTTTCGGCTTCTCCCATCAGGGGTCGCCACAGCGGATCATCCGCATATTTGATTTGGCACATGTTTTTATGCTGGATGCCCTTCCTAATGCAACCCTTCCCATTTATCCGGGCTTGGGACCGGAACTAAGAGTGGCTGGGGTTGATTCCCTGACCGGGGATTGAACCCGGGCCGCAGCGGTAAGAGCGCTGAATCCTAACCACTAGATCACCAGGGGACATTAATAATAATAATAATAATAATAATAATAATAATAATAATAATAATAATAATAAAAGTTTAATGCATATACAGTACGTTTGTTCCTTATAAGTTTATCCCTAATAAGTGAGCCAGTGGTGACTATGACAAGGAAAAAGTGGCTGAGATGGCATGAGGAAGAAACCTTGAGAGGAACCAGACTCAAAAAAGAAACCCATCCTTATCTGAGTGGCACAGAATGTCCATTAATTACAGTTCCATCATTGTTGAGGTGCACTGTATAGTAAATGCAGCAATGTTTATGCAAAATGTGGTCCTTAGCCATTGTATCAAAATGTTGATATTAATTACAGTCGAAATCCCTCCTCAAAGTTCTTGAGTTGTTCAGTAACATCATGGATCTTTAGGCCGTTCATGTGGAACCATCCCCAGCTGCACAGAGTGGCCTCCAATTGAGGAGAACTCCTTTCAAAGGTAGGGCATTAGGATGAAAGTGACAAAGAGAAAGAGAGAGAGAGAGAGAGAGAGAGAGAGAGAGAGAGAGAGAGAGAGAGAGAGAGAAGGAGAGCAGATGGGTAGGTACAAAATTGATTATTGAGTATCCAAGGGCTCCAAATTGTCACAATTCTAGAGCAACTCTGGATTATTTAAAGGACTAAAATCAGGTCTGTGTCATTAGTAAGCAGAGGACTGTGTGCAGAGGTCATTTTACAATGTCATGGGCTGAGGATCAGGACCATCACACTCAACATTTAATTGTAGGTCTGGATCCACTTTTTTTTGGGAAGGCTTTTCACTAGATCTTTGGGGCGTGGCTGTGGGGCTTAGTGCTCATTCAAATACAAAATTTGCAATTTTTCTTTTATATAACCAAGCACACTGATGTGCAGTGACATGCTTTGAGGGAGGTCAGACACCGATGTTGGGTAAGGAGGTATGGGGTAAAGTCAGTGTTTCAGTCTATTCCATATGTCTTGAGGTAAGGATTCTGTGGAGGACACTCAAGAGTTCTTCCTCACCAGCTGTTGTGCAAAAGGGGTATTGCCATGCTGGTGCAGATTTTGTCCTCTGATTTTAGGGAAAATATATAATTAACCACACAATTACAAAATAAAATTTTGTGGCAAAAGGAGAAGAACAGCATATGGGTTTAATGGGTTTAATGGTCAAGTGTGAACATACTTTTGGCCATTCCTTACACTGATTTGGTTCGTATTCGGCCTAAATAAAACATCTGTTTTGTGCCCCAGAGCGGAACAGTTCACTGGCTGTGACACTTGAAGCAGCTGATGATTAAAGTTGAAATTTAGATTCCAAAATCCCTGCATAAGAAGGCGAGATTTTTTTTCTCCAGATGTGGTGAAAAGTCGCGCGGCGCGTCAGGTTGAGCCAGCTGTGGCACGCGCCACTGATTCCAGCTGCCGGGAGTCATGCGCGAACCACAAGACGCTCCTCCAACCTGCCTCCAAGCCCCGTGGCCACCCGGTCTCCTCCAAACAAGCAGTGTGTAATGGATTGAGAGAGGAGCGAGAGAGGGAGGGAGGGACTCGTTGAGAGGAAAAGAGAGAGAGAGAGAGAGAGAGAGAGAGAGAGAGAAACCTGCCGGAGTGTAGCGTCTAGGACGCGCGCGGGCTGACTGCAAGGCACGCGCGGGCTCTTTTGACGGCACAAGTCGGAAACGGAAACAATTGATTTCCAATCTGATATTGTTTTTGTTTTGTTTTTTATTTCTCCCTCCTTCATAGTAGAAAAAAAAGAGAAGAATACAGGAGAGGCAGCCATGCGCCTGAACCGAGACGCCGAGGACGGCAAAGGTGAGAGAACATACAATCATGGTACTTCCATAGCCTGCCCGTCTCTCTCTCTCTCTCTCTCTCTCTCTCTCTCTCTCTCTCTCTCTTTATCTATCTCTCTATCACTCTCTTCATGGATGCTTTGGCATGTAGGATTGTCCCCAACACCTTATATCCCATACGGACGATTTCACGTGCAAACAGGTTTCTATAAAAACGAGCACGAGAATTAAATGTGGTGGTTCTTCACCAGGGCAGGACACTTGTTGTTGCTGTTGTTGTTGTTGTTGTTGCTGTTGCTGATGATGTGTGTTGTTGAATGTGTTCGCATTCCAAGGTGCTTCCAAGCTCCATGTACAAGGTCATCACACCCTCAATCACATGCACAGGCATTACAGAGGGGGAGAGAAGAGAGGAGCGTGTGTGTGTGTGTGTGTGTGTGTGTGTGTGTGTGTGTGTGTGTGTGAGAGAGAGAGAGAGTGTGAGATGATAAGGTCTCTGTCTCCATGAGGACCGGCTGTCCATTTCTCCAGAGAGTCCCTTCCTCCATCTATCCATCTATCCATCTAGAGATCCATCCATGCCCCGGTTGCCCTCTCCTCCTCCTGTTGCACGCGGTGGGAGAAGTGATGCTAAAATTAGACTCTCCTTTGCTTAGCTTGAGAATTAATACACACACACACACACACACACACACACACACATGCATGGAAAGTGCAGAGGCACAGAGATGATCTGAGTGAGTCTGATTTAGATGTGATGACGATAATTCGGTGTTATCAATCTCTCACACATTGGATCTAGTGTCTTTTCTGCACGAGCAACATACTGTGTGTGTGTGTGTGTGTGTGTGTGTGTGTGTGTGTGTGTGTGTGTGTGTGTGTGTGTGTGTGTCTGTCTGTTATGCGTGTGAAGCATGTGTCTGTGTGTGCAATCCATGTTCATGTGAAGCATGCATGTACTGTGTGTGTGTGTGTGTGTGTGTGTGTGTGTGTGTGTGTGTTTGGAATATTTGTGCACAGGAAGCTTGGACATACTGTGTGTGAGTGTATGTGCATCATGTGTGTTTGTACACTGTTGATATGCACCATATATTTACTGTGTGTGTGTGTGTGTGTGTGTGTGCAATCCATGTTCATGTGAAGCATGTACTGTACATACTGTGTGTATGTATGAGTATATGTGCATCATGTGTGTTTGTACACTGTTGATATGCACAATATATTTACTGTGTGTGTTTGCAATCTATTTGCATGTTGAGCCTGTACATACAGTGTGTGTGTGTGTGTGTGTGTACTGTGTATGTGTGTGCAGAGTGTATATGCATTTTGTGTGCTTGTACACTTGATATTCACAATATTTGTACTGAGTGTGTTTGTGTGTTTGCATGTCCAGGTTCTGTGTGCATATACTACATGTACATTTTCGAGTGTTTGCCTATGAAATTGGGAATGTGTGTGTGCTCTGCCATGCGTATATAGTTGTATGTATGTATGTATGTATGTGTGTGTATATGGTCATGTGATATGTGTGGCTTGTGTGTGCATTGTGATGGTTAATTATTGCAAGCGATATAATTGTGTGTGTGTGTGTGTGTGTGTGTGTGTGTGTGTGTGTGTGTGTGTGCATGCATTATGTATGTGTATACTGTGCTCTGTGTGTTGTCTTTGTGGTCTGGGTTTTCAATCTGTGTGTGTCTGTGTCTGTGTGTGTTTATATTTGTACATGCGCAGCCTTGGGAGCGCTCAGTTCATCACTTATTTCTGACACGCATTTTGCAGACTCCTCACACATCTCACTGTGGACATATTGGCTGTGTGTGTGTGTGTGTGTGTGTGTGTGTGTGTGTGTGTGTGTGAGAAAGAGAGAGAGAGAGAGAGAGAGAGAGAGAGAGAGAGCATATCAGTATGTGTATATCCTGTGCCCTGTTTTTGTTGCCTATGCAGTCTAAATTTTCAAACTATGTTTGCTATAAGTGTACTGTATGTGTGTGTGTGTGTGTGTGTGTGTGTGTGTGTGTGTGTCTGTGTGAGTGTTGATATTTGTACACACACAGCCTTTAAAGGCAGCAGTTCTGACTGGGCGAACTTGAGAGCGCTCGACTTTTTGCAAATTCCTCACACATCTCACTGTGGACATATGGGCTGTGTGTGTGTGTGTGTGTGTGTGTGTGTGTGTGTATAGGCTAGCACACTGAGTTGTCTAATGCTGTCCTTGAAGCCTTTTTTTCTGTGAATCAACACGTGTTTTAGGAAGCAAGGCCACTGTAGTAGAGCCCTTTAAAGGACACACACTTCATTCTTTTTCATTTAAGAGACATGTATGATTACTAATAGGATTCTGATTCTGTCCAGAGCTTTTGCACCATACATTCGATGAATTTTACAATTAAATGAATTAAATGTTAACCCTGCTCTTCACCGTGTGTTTTATTTTTTCCCACCTTTTACCATGCCAGACAGTAGTAAGTGTATGTAGGTTAAGTGTCTATTGTGTTCAAAGTAAGAAATGAAAACACAACACGGTCCTGTAGAACGAGCCGGGGTATTAATGCTGCTCTGCCGTGACATCACAGAGGCTCTCTCATTGGCAAAATGTACTCACATGGTTCGGGACGTTTCTTACATGAAGGTCACACAGTGTCACACGTCCCTCATGCTCATGTGCCAGGTTAAAAAAAATCTTTAAAACCTGCCTTATACCTCCATTATTACAACAGGGATAAATAATGTTGAGCTAATAATGTCCTTCAATTAGGAAGAAAAAACCCCAGATATCTTTAGAGATTTTTTTCCCTCAAAGTTGACAAATCGTACCTATTGTGTCTGAGTAAGTAAGGTTCGCACCGCAGCAGGAGGATCTCATCTAAAAGGCTCTAAAACAAGGCATTAAGGGAGAAATCTGCTATTTTTATCATGCTGGAACAGCTCGGTATTGATTTTTTTTGCAAACGTATCGCAGTTCAGAATACAGCGATAAGACAATGAAACCAGGCTGGAGTAGGAAGTCGAGGTGAACGAAACGGAATATTTGCGTGTTTCCAAGTGTAATGTCTGAATCCGGAGCTAATCATAGCCATGTGCTGTACACTCCCTAATCCCTAGTTAACCCATTCAGTGCAGATTTAACACCAATGTGCAGCTTCACCATATGTAGCTGTATTGGTTTTTTTTTAGTGTTGAATTCCTAAGTATTTGTTTTAAATATACAGCCGCTCCCCACCAAACAAAAGAGTTATGTTCCGAATGACCCTTTGTAGCATTAATTTGTTCGTAAGTTGTTACTGTGTTCGTGACTATCCATATCTCCTAATGATGAACTATAAATATGATCAAATAAACAATAAAATACACTATACACTATACAATATACTAAAACAAATCAAAATAATCGAAATACTGTATACAATATTTTGTATTAAGTAATAAAAATGTAAAATAAATTAATAAAATAAAAATTCACTTAAAAAAAATTTATTCGCCTTTAATGTGCATCGTGTAGACTCGTTACAGACCACGATGTTTTTTCGACTCCGAACTAATTTCACTTTGAGGACAGGTTTGTTTATATCCGCGAAAGTTTGTAAAGTAAATGTTCGTAAAGTGGGGAGCGTCTGTAATGGGAAATCATTTGTATTTTGAGAGAGAGAGAGATTGGAAGACAGGTAATGGGTATCATGCCAGGTATCATGCCAATTTCTTAGTTTTTAGTGAGGAAGTGACAAAGACCATCTACAGTCTGATTCTAAAAAAGAACCGCAAAATAATTCTAATACACTCTGATAATTGATCAGTTCAAACAAGCAACTAACAGCGGTCTTCTTTTGTAGCTTTGATAGCTACTACTAGTCTCCTGCTATTATATTAGCTAGCTAGTTACAATAGCTAGCTAGTATGTAACCATTCGCACACTGCAGAGGTTTCATTTATAGATTGAGAAGTCAAAAAAGGTAAAAATGTTATTGTGTGTAAAAAACGACCAGGATTTGTATTCAAATAAGATACACATAGACATTATTCTCTTTGTAAATATATGTAAATGCGTCAAAGGTCTTATTTTAGGATTGTCCAGTGTCACTGTTGTGTAACAGCCACAATGGTTTGAAGTCAGTTTTTTTTGGCAAAATAAGTTGCTGGTGATGGAATGACTGTTTTTTTGCATCTTAAACATCAGTCATAAAAGGAATGACCTTGTCCCTTAGACACTCCAGAATATAAAATCCATTACAAATGATTAAAATGTGTGATGTTTTGTTTTGTAATAAATTAAAGTTGGAGTCAGTGGAAATTGCTGTATGAAAAGTGGAATAACACATTCCACAGTCCAGATTCCAGACTGTGTTACTGTGCAAACGTTTGTGTTAATAAACTGTCCTAAAATCTGTTAATAAATGTAAAGAAATTGACATTAACTTTATAGCAATCATGTGTAGATATTGGATGTTGATACCACAGAAATTTCCTATTTATGACAAGCAATTAATAAAGCATCTTGCGATGACGATTGCAATACGACAAAATAAAAAATATTTTGCACGGCAGGCAAACGTAGTAGTGTATGCGGCACGAAGCGTTGAGCCGTTGCCAGGATTAATGTATCTCCTGCCTTGTCTGGCCAGTGGTTGACAGAGTTTAGTTGTTTTTGGTGTTGTAACAAACTTACTGGTTCTACGCTGGGAGTATTACTGCAAATCTCTGGTGGCAGGTCTACTTCTGAATGCTGTTCGTCCATTGCAATGACATCACGCAGCTGCGCGACTTGTGTTCAACCTGCCCAAGTTCTCCCACACCACCCCACTGTTGCGCCCCACCCACTGGCTTCCAGTAGCTGCACGTATCAGATTCAAAGCACTAATGCTTGCCTACAAGGCAAAAAATGCACCAGCACCATCTTACCTCAGAGACCTCATCACACCTCGCACTGCGTCACGCTGTCTGAGATCCTCCAGCACTGATTGACTGGTACCACCTTCTCTCAGGGTAAGCGGCAAGTATACTTTAAGGCTCTTCTCTTTTCTGGCACTGAGGTGGTGGAATTAACTACCCCTAGATGTCCGAACAGCAGAGTTCCTGGCTATCTTCAAGCAACGGTGAAGACCTACCTCTTCCTGAAACACTTAAACTATCACTACTAAGTTTGCTTTCTTAAAAAAAAAAAATAAAGAAAAACTTCTCAACAGAGTTGGAGGCTGATTTATCTTAAGTTGTAATCTAGCCTACCAGGGTAGATTTATTCATCGCTAAAGCACTTTTTTGTATGTCACTGGGGACAAGTGCGTCTGCTATATGACGCAAATGTAAATGTAAAGATAGACAGGCAAAAGTTCACCAAGCAGAGCTTCTTTAATCACTTTCATTTCATTCATGGTCCCATCTTGCCGAACAAGATGCAGGTGGTGGCTGCAGCACTTCTCCTTGGCCTGGTCCCGCTCCCCCTGCAGCAAAGTCTCCCTGGCGTCTTACTTGTCTTTCAGCACAGGGTTTCGGCACCACTGTAACAAACTCAATGGTTCCGCGCTGGAAGAAAAAGAAACAGGAAAAATGTTACCAAGCAGAGCTCTTTTATTCGCTTTCATTTTCCCCGGCACTCACCCATTATGCTGGGGATCACCCACAGTCCTATGGAAGCCTTTACACCTTGATGTCTGCCAGCACCCACTCGTGGACCGGTACGCCTTTTCTTAGCTTCCGCCTGAGTGCATTCGCCGACCGGCACGTCTTTCTGTGGCGCCTGGTGGCACTTAGTCACCGTTCGGCGACCCTTTCTCTCCTCTCTGCTTGGTGTCTCTCTCCCCGAGGCTGGTGTCAATCTCCTCTTTATTGGCATCACTGGACTGAAACGGAGCACACTGATTAGGCTCATCAGCTGCAGGTTTTTCTTACAGCTCATTTTATATGGCTCCACCCTCCACTTGCAAACCACTGGCAGAGATGTTTTAAAGATGTTTTTTCTCATATCTCTCTCCTTTTTAGCAGGTTTTCTGGACACTGAAGCAGAGCATGTCTAGTATCTTACAAAAGTAAGTACATCCCTCACATTTAAAAAAACATTTTAGTATATCTTCCTAAGGGACAATACAATAGAAATAAAAATTGGATATATTTTAGAGTAGTCAGTGAGCAGCTTGTATAGCAGTACAGATATTTCTGTAGTCTGAAAATAACTCAACATACAGCTATTATTGACTAAATAACTGGTGAGTACACCCTAGGTGAACATGTCAAAACTGTGTCAGTATTTTGTGTGAGCACCATTGTTATCTAGCACTGCCTTAAATCCTGGGCATGGAATTCACCAGAGCTGCACAGGTTGATCATCTTCCACTTTAATAACATCAGGGAGCTGGATGTTAGACACATACACACATGTTCTCCACATTCTGCTTGAAGATGCCCCACATCTGTTTAATTGGGTTCAGGTCTGGAGACATACTTGGCCACTCCATCATCTTCACCTTCACCTTCAGCAAGGCAGTTGTCATCTTGGTGGTGTGTTTGGGGTCACAAAAACTGCGGTTTGGCCCAGTTTCTGCTTCAGAATGTCACAGTATATGTTGGAATCCATGTTTCCTTCAATAAACTGCAGCTTTCCCAGTACCAGCAGCATTCATTCAACCCCAGTTCATGATGCTACCACCACCATGCTTGACTGTAGAAAAGACACTTTTCTTGGTACTCCTCTCCAGGGCATCGCCACACATGCTAGACACCATCTGAGCCAAACAAGTTTATCTTAGTCTCATCAGACCAAAGGACATGGTTCTGCTAATTCATAGTCTTTAACAGGATGTCTTCACTGTTTGCAGGCTTTTCTGTGAGCCAGCTTTAGAAGAGGCTTCCTTCTGAGATGGCGGCCATGCAAAACTGACTTGTTGCAGCATGCACCGTATGGTCTGAGCACTGACCAGCGGACCTTCCGCTTCTGCAACCTCTAAAGCAACAATGGCAGTACTCATACGTCTGTTTTTTTTAAAGCTAGCTTCTGCACCTGACGCACAGCACAAGGACTCAACTTCTTTGATTAACTATTGCAGAACATCCAGTGTTTATTATGAGAGAATTGTACTCAAAGTACCAAATTTGAATTGCTCTAAAACAAGATACACAAAGTTATATGGTCCTGTCAAGCAGAGAAAAACATGAACATGATGAATAGGAAATGTGACTTTGCATGGTTAAACAATATACAGCTGCTATCATTTAGGGTGTACTCATTTATTTTGACAATAATGGCTGCATGAGTTATTTTCAAAGGACAGAAAGAGCTTCACATTGACTACGCTAAAATATATAACAGTTTCATTTCTAGAGTATTAGCCCTAGAGAAGATATACTAAAATGGTTGCTGAAATGTGAGTGGTGTACTAACTTTTGTGAGATACTGTATGTACTGTTTTAGTCTGTACATACTATAGCTTTACTCTGTTTTACTAAATTATGTACTGTCATTTTTTAAATGATTAATACTATAGCCCCTATACTGATCACCATTCTTTAAGACTCATGGGTAGGCTAAGCCGTGTCTCGACTTACAATATTTTTATGTTGCAATGATGTCATTTTTATTTGTATTTATTTATTTTATCTTAGAATTTAAAAACATTTTGTTTGTGTCTCTAATGTGACATTTTACACCTTCTGCTAGTGTAGCCTGTTTTATTGTTTATTCTGCCTGTTTGCCTGTAGATCCTCTTTTAATGTCTCTTGTGGTGAGGCTTTTTGTTTAATACTGAAATTTTGCTCAGTCATGTGGTCCTTCTGGTCACCGTTGCTGCAATAGAGCTAATTTCTCCATCCATTCAAGCACAATGCACAGTGGGTTTAAGTTTATATCTATGTTAAACACGTCATAATGTAATGTAATAATATATATGAATGCTTATTATATACAAAGCCAGGCATTTATTTACTCATGCCGGTAATCAGTCGTTTATACCCTGACATCTGTTAGCATCATAGCCATTTTTCCTTTGCTGGTGCGCCTCTCAACCGCCCGAGACAGACTGAATAACACCATCATCACGGCTTTGCAGAGACGTTGTAATTGTTAAGTCGATTGATTAGTGAATTTAAAGCATTTGAGACACACCATTTGCCTCTGGTTTTCGAAAATCCCTAATCACATCTCGACATCTCGTTCAAATCTTTATTCTCGCAATCATCCCATCGTGCTGCATGTAATGACCATGGTTTAATTAAAGATTAAGCCTGGAAACAGCAGACATCACTTAGTGGCATGACCAAAGTGTGAAAGCAATGCAGCACATGAAGAGGAACCGTGCTTCTCTTCCACACCATGAGACTTTACTATGAAATAAAAATTCCACATGTTTTAGAAAATTGTAAACACCAAATACTAAATAATTACAAAATCATGGCACCTAAGATGGTAGCGACATTTATTTGGCATCTCGGCCTGTATGTCTGTATATTTCTGTATTTTTTGTCAATAGCAACCAAGTTCTGATTCATGCTTTAAAAGAGCTGTACCAGATAACCAGTGCTAAGGTTTGAACTAAATCCATGGATTTATTGGCACTAGTTAGTTGAAGAAGGCAAGCACTATGGCGCTCTGGTCAGATTTAGAAAAAGAGGCAAGAATATTTCTGATGTGATTCCCAATACTACAGTGGAATTACCATGATTTCAAATATGGAGAGTAGGTTGTGTCTGATCTTTGCTCTTAGAAATTAAGAGTAGGTATGCGCTTTTATATTAATCAAACTGGTACAAAAACTGTCATATGAAACAATAGGCTCAGTCAATATGAAGGTCATGTTTCCCAAATTCCAAGTCTGTAGGCTATAGTAATTCTAATGGGCGATTTCAGTTTTACAACTATTCTGGATCTCCCCTTAATCTACCAAAAAGACTTTGCGCTACTGGTGCCATTTCCTGTGATTTCCTGGGCCACACTTGTACTAATTCCTACATGTAGTCTAGGGGTGTCCCCGAGTAAGGATTTACATAGTTGATTCAGAATTGCCTATTCAAAGTCTTGCCTATAGTGACTAATAGTCTAATTATGTATGTGTTTTGGGGACAATGTGGATTAACATTTGTAAAATGATTCCTCCTAACATTTTAAAGCCACGATGTACAAAACATTACACAAAGATATATAAAATAAGGTTTAAAAAGATTTTGCATGAATAAACCTAAAGAACAACAATTAAATAACTGCAGAAACGCCACACTGCAGACAGGATCTGCATTTCACATGGCAAATCAAATTTAATCGGCTACATTAAAGTAAAGTTCATCTTAAGTAAATGAGAACAGAATTTCTATGTGAAATCAGACATTGAGCACCCACATTTAAAGGATATGGCATGATCCTCGTTTCATAACACATCTGCGAAGATTCGACCGTGAAAGTGGTAGTCAAATCAGGCTCCTCAGGGTCACCCCTAATATAGACAGAAACAGAATACAGTGAAAACAACGCAAGGCATGGACTACTGAAGCAAAAGTTGATCTACAACAATGCCTCAGTTCAACAGACTGTGCTATGTTTAGTCAAATACAAAAACAGTATGGATGAGTGTATGGACACAATCGCATCTTACATCAGCTTCTGTCAGTAAAAATTAATCCCCACTCCTGCTTGTCCGAGAATAAATCTTGGTTTAATGTCGAGCTTAGACAGAAAAAAATGAAGAGGCTTTCAGGACAGGAGAAAAAAAAGGAATCCAAGAATCATTACAGAACAATAGGTAACTCTGTTGTACCTCAAACCCTTAAACACTGTGCTGTCACCATTATTAGCTCTATTTTATTTGTGGCTGCTAAACAACTAATCTAGAAAATGTATAATAATCGATAATGAAATTCGTTGTCAATGAATGCTGTTATCAATTAGTTGGTCTGCTTAATTTTGGTTTTTCGTCTGTGAAAAAGGCAGACAGTACAGGGTTAACTGGCAGCAGGTTAAAAGTGTGCATCCAAGGCAATGGGAGCATTGCATGGAAACATTTTATATTAAACGAAACAAAGAAAATTGTACCTGGTAGTCATGCAAAGTGGAGCTTGTGTTGCGTAGAAGTACCACAGTGATGCACAAGCACGTGAAAATAAAACACACTGGGGTCACAGTTCTAGGTGAAAGATCGGCACAATAAGCAAAAACTGTCCTCATGTGAAATTGGTATAGTGTAATAAAGTGCTATTGTTTAAACTGTTTGTTTTCTAATTTCGGTCACGACATAGTGATGGATTCTATTAAAACAGTGCGAACAAACACAAAATCTAAAAGCAGCAAATAACAGCAGCAGTAAACTATTAAATTTTTAGTCACTGTGGTTTTCAGCTGATTATGCATTTGTACAGTACACCAATGTTTATTTTTTATAATCAAGCCTGTTAGCTTATTGTGTTTCTCCAATTTATTCTCTTTTTATAGCATTTGTCTACTACAACAGTTTACTGTTTTAAAACGTGATTTACTGCGGCTTTCCTACATTCAAATGCTTGTTTTCATTGTATGTATTTAATTTATGCATATATCATTTAAATAATTATAAATTTAAACATTTTATTACTAGATGCTTTTACAAATAAACAAAATATCTTTGTTTTTAAACAGAAATTGTCAAAACAATATTGTATTATATTTTATATAGATTTTTTTAAGCATGGTTGTCAACTTGCAAAATACAACACAAATCTGGATTTACACAAATTGCTTCACCTTTCATACTCAAATGCATTATTTATTTATTTTTTTTTTTACAGAAAGAAACAAACCCCGCATGAGTAAATTTGTTTATGTCATCCTTATGCAATGATTAGCCATTTGGTTTGATGCAGCCTTCTCCAAATATAAGAAGAAGCTGCACTGGCTAAGGTTGCTAATATTTCATTCATATTCACGCCTTTAGCATTGACTGTGGCATCGTTTCGAAAAGCTTCTGCAATGTCACAACATTTCTTCCCTTACAGAGTTGAAGTAATTTTTTACCAAGATCTTGTATTGATGGATCTTGTATCTTGTATTGGAAGAGTCGGACCGCTGCGCAAAGTCTTCTCCAGCACATCCCAAAGATTCTTAACCCAATGTTAGTAGTTTCAGCAATCTCCTTAGATTTTTTTTTGCTTGATGCATGCCAATAATTTGACTCTTCTGAAACAGATTAACATCTTTTCCTTGACCACAGGATATATCTTCTGACATGGTAGTTTAAGAAATGAGAAGCTACTCACTGTATCAGTTAGAGTTAAATAACTTGTTGCCAGCTGAAACATAATCATTCATGCAGTAATTATACAATGGTAGGCTCTTACCTATTTGCTTAGTTAAATCCAGGTGGTGAATTGTTTTTTTGGACGGGCAGTGTATATAGCAAAAAACTGTTCTGATTCAGATAATAAAAGCCATATTTAAACAGTATATGAACACCTGGAATAAAATATGTATCTTAGGCATCTCTATGACAAAGTACCATACAGGAGCGAATGCCCAGTCTTTTGCTACCAACCTGATCATGATCGCTGGATCATGAATTCAATTAGAGGTCCATTTATAGTATGTGTGTGTGTGTGTGTGTGTGTGTGTGTTAGTGTGTGTGAGACTAAGAGAGAGATTTTGTCCTATGTGAATAGAAAGTGATAACAGCTCATTTAATCAGGTTGTTGTTTATTAAAAGTTTTCCTTTTAATAGACTGTCACTAAAGATAGACCAGCAACATGGATGCAGCTCTACCAATCAGCCATAACGTTAAGACCTGAAGTGAATAACGTTGATTATGCTATTACAATTATGCCTGTCAAGGGGTTGGACATATAAGGCAGCAAGTCTTTTTCCACAGTTAATGTCCCGGAAGCAGGAAACTGGGTAAACGTAAGGGTGTGAGTGACTTTGACAAGGACCAGTTTGTGATGATATGCAGTAAATATTACCTACCAAAATTGGTCCAAGGAAGGACAACTGTTAAACTGGCAACAGCACCTAAGGCTTATTAATGATGCATGAGCTAGCCCACCTGTCTGATCCCACAAAAGGAGCACACATTGCATCACAGCTTGCTGCGTAAACAGCTGTGTGTCTACAGAATGGTGAAAGTGCTCATACTGACCTCGTTTCACCACCCAAAGCTCCTACAATGGGCATCAGAACTGGGACAGCTGCATGTGTGTGCAGTGTTATCCAGGGGAAGAGTTGGCACAACTATACTCTATGGGAAGAAGGCAATCTGACTACTGAAATCATCTCTAGGTTATGCAGGTAGCCCAGTGGCGAGCCGTGCATTTGGTACCTGCGCCTTCAGTGGGGACTTACCCGACTTAATCCACCTCTTCATACCACCACCATCACGTCACAATACTATACAAAAACGCAAAATAACAATGCGTGGCATTACAGAGAGGGAGGCATTTCCCATATGGAGGGTGAATACCATTTTACTAAAACAAGAAACCCACTTAAGACAGAGGCAGAGTGAAGGCAAAAGGGCCAACAAGTGCCAAGCATCTTTCTGGGAACTCCTTCAAGACTGTTGGAAGACCATTTCAGGTGACTACCTCTTGAAGCTCATCAAGAGAATGCCAAAAGTGTGCAAAGCAGTAATCAAAGCAAAAGGTGGCTACTTTGAAGAACCTAGAATATGACATTTTTCAGTTGTTTCACACTTTTTTGTTATGTATATAATTCCATATATAATTCCACGTGTTAATTCATAGTTTTGATGCCTTCAGTGTGAATCTACAATTTTCATAGTCATGAAAATAAAGAAAACTCTTTGAATGAGAAGGTGTGTCCAAACATTTGGTCTGTACTGTAGATTTTTGTCCAATCAGATTTCAGCCTCTAACATCCACATACACGTACTGGAAGCAGTGCAGCCAAGAGAAACGCTACGAAATGAAGAGAATAAACCATTGGGAATAAATTAATACAATGCATTGGAACCAATATTAGAATTTAGATTTTAAATGTAGGTCAGTGCTTCCGATAGTGTTTAGGCCAGCAGAGAAGGCTTTGCTGGCTCTGACCGCCCGCCACTGATGTAACCCTGGTTCCCTTAGGTAATGAGACGATGTGTCAACAACGCTTTCATGTGTCCACGCTCTGAATCACGTGTGTAATCTGTCTAACAGATAGGCGCACACTGGCGGTCTGACATCACAACCAGGAAGCTATAAAAGCACTAGCTTCTGAAATGGAAGATAAAGCTACAGAGATGCAGGGAGTGTGGCCTAGAGATGCAGCATCTCGTTCCCTCTGGGAACCAGGGTTACATACATAACCTATAGATTTTTCCTTTCAGTAACTAGAGCTGCGTCAACACTGGACACTCGAGCTGTGCTCACACTGGACACAGCTGGTTAAGTTTCTCCTGGTCAGGGGCTTCAAAAGGAGGAGGATAGAATACCTTCAGCACGACAGGACATACCACAGTTTGGGGTAGAGAAAGGCACTGGCCATGCGTGGAGTAAACTCCAGGAGAGACAGGGCCACAGAAAGGACCTGAAGGTCCCTGACCCTCTTTATGGAGAAAATAGCTAAAAGAAATACAGTCTTGACTGTAAGAAACTTCAAGGGCACCTCGGACAAGGGTTTAAAGGGAGGCTTAGACAGGGCAGACAGGTCCTACACAGGCACTCTAGGTTGCACCCAAGGCCTCAGCCTCTGGGTGCCGCAGAGGAAACGTTTCACAAACTGGGGCTTGCCCAGCGACTGCTCAGCAAGTGGAGCATGATAAGCCGCAATAACTGAAACTTAACCTTTCAGGGTGATAGGAGACAGCCCTGTGCCAAACTGTCTCTGCAGGAACTCCAGTACTGAACCGACCAGCCAGTTAACTGGGTTCAGCTGGTGGTGCTCGCTCCACACAGTAAACGGGTGCTATTTTGCGGCATACAACCTCCTCATGGAGGTAGTTCTAGATTGGAGAATGGTCTTCAATACCTCGACAGAAAGACCAGATGCTAAGAGCTGTGCCCTCTCGGGGAGCTTTTCCTTGCCACAGTTGCCACCAGCTTGCTCATCAGGGACAAACTTACGCTTATAAAGAACATCTTATTCATTTTTATCACCACATTATCTGTGTAAAACTGCTTTGAGAAATTTTCATTGGTAAAAGCGTTATACAAATAAAAATTAATTTGATTAAATTGAATAACGGTCGAGTCCCACACTACGCCTAGATAAGTGGTTCTCTGCACTGGAGAAAGCACACTCTTCTTGGCGTTTAGTCTTAACCCCATATCCTTTATGTGGTCGAGAATGACATCTTGATGCCAGACCACCAGAAGCTCTGACTGAGCTTATATTAACCAATTTTCGATATAGTTCAATGTGCATGCCCCGAAGGGAAGAACCTGATATTGGTAAGCTTTGGCCCAAAAAGCAAACCTCAGGAACTTCCTGTGCAAAGGAAGGATGGATATGTGAAGGTAAGCGTTCTTGAGATCTATTGTGACAAACCAGTCCTCAGATCTGATTTGAGACACAACCTGCTTGAGGGTAAGCATCTTGAACCAGAGCCTCAGTAGTGAGCAGGCTCTCTGTCTAGCGGAGGGACCACCTTGATGGCCTCCTTCCTTAAGAGAGTGTCTACTTCTTTTTCCATGACCAAAACCTGCCCCCGTCTCACGAAAGTGGGACAAATTCCGTGGGGAAAGGACTCAAACTGAATCAAGTAGCCCCTCTTTACAGTGTGCAAGACCCACTGAGACAGGTTTGGCAGGCGCCCTGAGAGTCAGGTCCGTAGCATGGCGTAGCTCTTGGACATTGTCAGGGCCCTTAATAGCTACCTAGTCTAGCTCTCAAAGTAGGTCAGCCTGATAATCCTGCAGCACTGACATGGTGTGCAGGCAACCAGCGGCGTGACCCGCTGCCGTGTAAGCCTTGCCCACCAAGGCCGAGGAAGTCTTGAATGGCTTGGTGGGCAGTGCCGGGGCCTTAAGGTATGATGCAGCACCCGGGGAGAGATGGCCAGCTAACGTCTCTTCAACCCAGGGCATTGCCCCATAACCGCACTCTTTCAGCCCTACTACGTTTGTGTAGAGGGAGACATTGGAACTGAAAAGTGGGAAACGTAGATTGCAGAAAGTGGTCATAAAGCTTACCTGGCAGACTCTGCTTCTGATTTTAATCTAGCCAATCGATTCCGAGCTTCGCAACAGCACGAGTCACCACCTCCAAAAGCTATTCAAACAGGACTAGCTATTAGGGAGTGTCAGCGGGTTAGCTGGCATCCATACCCTCCCCCTCTTTGGAGGAAGAGAGGTGAAGCATAGCGCTCCCTCCACATGGGGAAGAAACCGCCAAATGGCATGTTTCTGAACCCTGGAAAAAGGCACTGGATCTGACAGGTAAGCCAAAGAAAGAACAAGCCTGTCTACAAGCCCTCTGCCAGAACCACCTGCAATGTGGATCGCCGATTTGCCTCGGCGAAAGCAGGGCCAGAACTGTGAGGAGCGAGAGCACCCTTGTCGAAGAGCAGACACGTGGCGATCCTAAAGTGTTGTTGGTGCAGCTCGAGTTCCTGAATGGTTCCATGAAGGTTCTGGCATTCATGCGAATTTTACTTTGACACATACAGCCTACAACAGTGTCCTCTTTCTGAAATAACTGACTCACTGACTCAGTGACTTGTGATACCACTTATCAATAGTACTCTCTATAATTTGGTCTAAAAACACATGATGTAGAAAATATGTTGAAAATACTGTTATTTTATTACTGTTGCACTTTAATACTGCAGTCTACAAAAGCCTCTAAGCAAACAGGAAAAGGCACACAGAGCACTTTTTTTTTAAAATAAAAAAGCCCTTCAAAAAAAAGAGAGAGAAAGAAAGAGGGAGAGAGAGAGAGAGAGAGAGAGAGAGAGAGAGAGAGAGAGATTTCCTGAGCATACCACAGCACAATAAATTTGAACAGCATTTGCACAACAGAATGTACAGGTAATGGAGAGATAATAAAAAGAGAATTCTGATGTCTCTAGCAATTAGGCTTATCTATCTAACTTATCAATTGCCCACTATACTTAAACCATCTTGACTCCACTGTAGTAAGGGGCAATAAATCTTTCGACATAAACTTAATGACATCCCTATGGTGATTTTCATGGATCATCTTCCCATGCATCGCTATGGTGAATGCGCTGCTCATGGGTGTCTGAGACTGTGTCTCGGTCTTATTCCTCACTTATGGTGAAACCCTTTCTAGTCTAGTGTTTCCTGTGGAGTTAGTCATATTTACAGTAGATTTAAATTTTAAAACCAATGTGGTGTCCCCAAAGACTACTAGTACTAACTAAAGACTGGCACAATTGGATTCTTGTCGCTCTGGATAAGGGCGTCTGCTAAATGCCGCAAATGTCGAAATGTCAAATGTTATACTGTTGCCCTAGGTTTTGGTAAAATCATTAGAAGCAAAATACTTTACTGATCCCATTGGAAAGTTTTTAACTCTGCAAAATTGGATGGAGACCATTGTGCTGGTGAGCAGAAATTCAGAGTCTTGCATCCTTTTCTAGGTTTGCCCTGAGCCCAGTTCCCAAGCTGATGAGAACTCGATTCTACCACCACCACGCTTCATTGTGTGGGTCTTGTTCTCAATATGATGAGAGGTCTGGGGTATCTGCCAATTATAGCCCTTTGTTCTAACCATAAAACATATAAAACATTTTGCGGTTGTTTCCTGAGTCTTCAAACTAAATTAAATACATTTTATTATTTAATCTATTAAAAACATCCAAGCCGTAAACCTTTTTAGGTCCTTCAGAGCTACCCTTGGTTGGCTTTTGGTTCCTTCTCTGATTAATTCCCTCTTATCTGGTATTATGGCAGAATTTTGGTAGACAGCCTCCACTTCTTGAAACAGATTTTAATAATGCGCAATAATTTTTCATTGTGTCTTCTATGGCCATAGCTTGACTGCATGCAATTTTACGATATGACTAAAGTACCTATGAGATAAATTAGCTTGATGCTTTAGAGATTATAATTAAGGTGCACTTTAATTTCATCTCCTTGCTGTTAAATTGTGAGGAGAATTTTACAGTACAAGGAAGCCGGTTGGAGCGGTGATTGAGATGTGCAATCACAGCGGAGCTTCAACAGGCCTGATCTAAGCAGCAGATTTCCTGGCCTTGGTCTGATTATGCCTGGCAGGGATCGAACCCAGTGCCTGGATGCTTTTGGCACGTGTTCTTGGGTACTGAGGCGTCGGGGCTGTGCAAAGCAGCAGCGCTTGCAGAGCACAGAGAGGACGGAATGTTGAGAGTACCTCTTCGCCACCTGTGCTAACTCTGCATGATTTCTTATGGATTTTACACAGCAGCATTCGTGGCGCTTAAGCCTGGTGGCACTTTAGGCATGCAGGTCGTGCTGGCAGTAACCTTCAGAGAAGGTTTCAGAGACGACTTCGGCAGGACTTTTATTATGATGATGATTATCCTTATTAGTATTATTCATCTCATTTCAAATAGCTTATATTTATGTTTAATATATATTTTATCTGAAATGATTTCATTGTTTTTCCAATGTTATTCCACATTGCCATAAAGGTGTGTAATTATTTCCCCCACAGTGTTTTCCACTATTTTTTCTTTTCTCTATTAACAAGTGCGACAGTAGATGCCAGTCTGCATCAGTGTTGATATGTTCGTGCAACACGGCAAGTCCGAGCTGCATGCTTCTGGAGTGTGACATGTCTGTGTGCTTAAATGCAGCGATGGCACCGTCACAATATGTGTGTGAGCAGAGCGCTATTATAAG
The DNA here is from genome assembly GCF_014805685.1 of Silurus meridionalis. Lineage (NCBI taxonomy): Eukaryota > Metazoa > Chordata > Actinopteri > Siluriformes > Siluridae > Silurus > Silurus meridionalis. Next base: position 21,288,697 of record NC_060892.1, read on the forward strand.
TGTTTTAGTTCTAATTATAAAGCTACACTCATTGCTTTCATATTGAGGAAAACTCTGCCTGCTCTCTCACACAGCCTGTGAAACAAAACCCAGTTAATTACCTAATCAGTGCATGGGTTTAACTAATTGTGTATTCCGCAGTATTCCGTTGGCATTTCTACAGCGTTGCCGCGAAGTTAAGAACATATTGAGAAGGTCAAGCAGTGGTGACAACAGCGAAAGTGTGTTTATAAGGATTGGATTGAGTGTGCACGGTCTCGTTTTAGGTCTGTGTGAGGACTTGGTGCTAGATATTACGGTATTGTAAAACAAAATGTGCATCCTTTGTATTACAACAGTAATATATATATATTTATATATACACACATCATAATTCCTTTCAGCTTTGATTGTTTTAATCTATGTTTCGATTTCTATTTATAGAAGAAAAAAAAAGTAATACCAGTGATCACCTCTTTTATTTTATTTATTTTATAGATCTTTATAACAGGGAACTCTTTTTTGTTCGTTATTGAGTTTATTGAAACAATTTGACAGCTTTGCTTTTATCTAATTTACAGATGAATTGCCCAGTGTAAATCACGGGTATATTGGGTAAGAGGCGCACGGAAAGCGAGACAGAGAAGACTGCTGACCTCGTGGGCTTTGTTTCTTTTCCTGCCTTTTTGTAAATGTCTGAAGGTAATTGCTTGTTAATGGCAGGGTCCTTCTGGTCAAAGACCTTGTTAATATTACAGACAGAGCGAAGAAAAAAAGGAAACGAGTTAAATATAAAAGCTTGGCGGAGGATTGCAACCTGCAGTTTAAGATAAATAAAGAGAGTGAGAGAGAGACACCATTAGTCAGGTATGTAATTGCTGACTGTAATACAGAGCAAAATAAAGAGTGGGGCAGATCAACATAGTGAGACAGAGATATCAAACGAAAACAGTCTCAGTGCGGTTAATAAAAGAAAAGCATCACGCTCAGACAAGCTATTATCATTTATATGAGGCGTATATTAAGCAAAACAAATAGTGAATCTCCTGCAAGCATCGTCAATGAGTCTTGACCTCTGACCCTCGATGCCAAGCAGAATTAGCGACGGATTTCAGAATGTCAAAACAGAGGAGCTGGATTTCTATTAGCTGTGACACATGCAGGACTGCAGGCTTTTTTCTTTTTTTTTCTTTCGTAGGCAGAGATTAGATTATTTTCATGTTAAATCTAGATCATTTTTGAGCTATGATTTTATTTAATTAAACTACCATTCACTTCCATCATTCAGTGTGTCTTAGCAAATGACAAGTGAAGACTCTGTTTCTGATTGAAATTTCAGCTGCAAGAGTGACCTCTAACATTCCTGCTGATGAACCTACACAGATGTTTCGAAGCAGCATCTTTTTAATATAGGTCTAACCATTCACACCAGAAGTTATGAATTTGTAATTGTGAGAAAACATTCGCCCTCAACTTCCCCTTTTCAGCTTCAAGGCTCTTAATTGCACAGACCTTAGTTGTGCTTTTACAATCCTGAGCTGGGTTTATTTCATTTGTTTTCCTAGTTAATGCTCATGGATTTTCTTTCTTTGACTCTGTTTGTCCACAGTAACCTATAGTCTTAGCCTCAGACACACTCCCGTCAGGCAGCAGAGCATCTGATATCTACTCTACACTTTTCCTAACAACTACTTTCAAAATGTTGACGGTTGCAATTTGGCTGCATGGTGGGAAATACTTTTAAATGCTGTGAGACAATGAACAAATTTTTTCAGAGCAATATAAAATATATACACTGGAATGAAAAGAGTACACAGTACTAGAAATTCTTCAGAAACAATTATATTATATAATTAATATTCAAGCATGTTCCTTTAAACACTTTTATGAACCTTCATAAACCTAAAAAGAAATGCATGCCTCTTGTGATCACAGCACAGATTAATTTTATTAACTTATTTTATGAACTACTAAATATAAGATACATTAGGCAACTTTGTAGCACTATTATTCTTTATCTGTGCCAATCAGCTTTTTAATTGCTGAACTAAAATATATTTTTGAAGAGTATCGTTCTTTGTATTACTTAAATTGCTTACATTGAGATCAGAACAGTGAGATCAAATGAGAGTATATTAGACAAAAATAACATTGTCTAATATTTGGACATGTATTCCTTTTACTTGCAGTAACTGCATCAGGCTGGCATTTGTAATGCTTTTTCCAGGGCTTGTATTGCAGTTTTCTTCAATTGTTGTTTGTTTCTGGGTTTATTTTCCCCTCTTTTTTTATTGTCTCCTCTGCCAGAAGTGAAATGCTACTCAGTTCGTTTATAGGCTGGTGATTAACTTGGCCGGTCTAAAACCTTCAAAACAAGTCCTTTGTTGTGTTTACAGTGTGGTTTGGTTAATTTTCTTGCTGCATGTTGAAGTTCATCCTAAATTAAACTGGATAATTTTCTTTCTAAATTGGAAGACAAAATGGTTCGGTAGACTTTTGAATTTATTCTGCTGCTACCATCAAGTGTTCAATCATCAATAAAAGATTTTTTAACTGGTTCCAGAAGCAGTTATTTAACTTCACCCATGATCTCATATGCTTTAGTTCATTACCAGATCCTTTCTTTCACCATACTGTGGCCTTTCCATCTATAATAGATGTTAATCTTGCTTCCAGACTTTCTGTGGCTCATTTGTATTTCTTTGCAAATTGCAGTCTGGTCTTATGATTCCTACTGGTTTTCATCTTGTGGTTTGTGCAGTCATATGAAAAAAGAAACTTCCTTAGGAGGAAGGGTATAAGAACAAACAATTGAAAGTTTACAGTGAGGAACTATGCTCACAAGTAAAAAACATTTAAGACAGTTCACCCCAAGGTCAGACTGTGCAATGCTCAAAGAAATAAATAAAACCCCAAGGATTACATGTCAGATTCAAGCCTCAGATACCATGTTAAATGTGAAAGTTCATGACAATACATTTAGAAAAAGACTGATAAAGTGTGGCTGGCCAAACCCAGCCATTATTGGTTGCACATGCTAGTGCACTCTTATTGCTGATCCCAAGCCTGGATTAATGGGGAGGGTTGTGTTAGAAAGAATATACAGCAAAATCAAATATGCAAATCAAAAAACTAAATTCCATATCGGATCGGTTGAGGCCCCGGTTACCAACGACCACCACAACTATTGTTAGCCAACAGAGTACTGGTAAAAATTGGGCTACTGTTGGCCAAAGGAGGAGAAGGAGAGGGAGAAGATGTCTATAAAGACAGTAAGGAAAGGAAATGTGTAGGAAAGTGAAGGTTAGGGTGGGCAGTTTAAATGTTGATACTATGACTGGTAAAGGGAAAGAGGTAGCTGATATGATGACGCTGAGAAAAGACAGCGTCATCACAGACGTGTATTCAGAAGACCAAGTGGAAGGAGAGTAAGGCCAGGAACATTGAAGGTGGGTTTAAACTGTTCTTTCATGGTGTGGATGGAACAAGAAATTGTGTAGGGGTGATTCTGAAGGAAGAGTACAGTAACATTGTAGTGGAGGTGAAGAGAGTTGAGGTTGATGAACATGAAGCTGGAAGTTGAAGAGGTGATGATAAATGTCATCAGTGCCTATGTTCCACAAGTGGGTTGTGAGATGGAGGAGAAAGACTAATTCTGAAGTGAGTTAAATGAAGTAGTGGAGAGTGAACCTAGAAATAAAAGATTGGTGATTGGAGCAGACCTCAATGGCCATGTTTGTGAAGGGAACAGAGGTGATGAAGAGGTGATAGGTAGGTACAGAGAGGAATGTGAAAGGGCATATGATGGTAGATTTTGCTAAAAGGATGGAAATGGCAGTGGTAAATACTATGTTTAAGAAGAAGGAAAAGAGCATAGGGTGACATATAAGAGTGAAGGACGGTGCACACAGGTGGAATACATTTTATGCAGTAGATGCAACCTGAAGGAGTTTGGAGACTGTAAGGTTTTGGCAGAGGATAGTGTAGCTAAACAGCTTCAGATGGTTGTGGTGAAAGCCAAGGAAAAGGCATATGAGGAGCTGTATGAGAAGTTGGACACTGAGGAAGGAGAAAAGAATTTGTACCGATTGGCCAGGCAGAGGGATCGAGCTGGGAAGGATGTGCTGTAAGTTAAAGCAATAAAGGATGGAGATGGAAATGTGTTGACTAGTGAGGAGTGTGCAATGAGAAGGTGGAATGAGTATTTTGAAAAGCTGATGAATGAGGAGAATGAGAAAGAGAAGGTTGGATGATGTGGAAATGGTAAAGCAGGAAGTGGATAGGATTAGTAAAGCAGAAGTGGAAGCAGCTTTTAAGAGGATGAAGAGTGGCAGTTTGTGAAGAAGGTGTGTGTTGGTAACAATTTTTAAGAATAAGGGAGATGTGCAGACCTGCACTTATGACAAGGGAATAAAGTTGATCAGTCACATCATGAAGTTATGGGAAAGAGTAGTAGACGCCAGGCTAAAAGGACAGTTGACCATCTGTGAGCAACAGTATAGTTTCATGCTGAGGAAGAGCACCACAGATGCATTATTTGCTTTAAGAATGTTGACGAAGAAATATAGAGAAGGTCAGAAGAAGTTGCATTGTGTATTTGTGCATCTAGAGACATCGTATTACAGGGTGGTGAGAGAGGAGTTGTGGTATTGTAAGAGCAAGTCAGGTGTGGCAGAAAAGTATGTGAGGGTGGTGCAGGACATGTATGAGGACAGTGTGACAGCAGTGAAGTGTGCAGTAGGAACAACAGACTGGTTCAAGGTGGAGGTGGGACTGCATCAAGGATCGGCTCTAAGCTTTTTCCTGTTTGCAGTGATGATGGACAGGTTAACAGACGAGGTCAAACAGGAGTCTCCATGGATTATGATGTTTGTAGATAATATTGTAATTTGTGGTGAAAGTAGGAAGCAGGTTGAGGAGAGCCTGGAGAGGTGGGGAATAAAAGTCAATAGGGCAATGGAATGGTGCATTTACATGGAGAAGAGGTGGTGAAGTTGGGGGAGTTTAAGTACCCTAGGGTCAGTTGTGCAAGGAAATTAAGAGTGTGTTAGAAAAGTGAAGACAAAAGTCATGAAGGGTGGAGTGGTTGGAGAAGAGTGGCAGAAGTGATTTGTGATAGAAGGGTATCTGCAAGAGTGAAAGGGAAAGTTTATAGGACTGTGGTGAGACCTGCTATGTTGTATGGTTTAGAGACAGTGGCATTGAATAAAAGACAGGAGGCAGAGCTGAGTTGAAAATGCTGAGATTTTCATTGGGAGGGATGAGGATGGAGGGGATTACAAACAAGTTTATTAGAGATCCTTTTCTTTTATTTTTTTTTATCTTTTTTATAATATCTAAACCACAGACTTTTTGTTGTAAATATGGCTTTGTTGTTCCATTTTTTTCAGAGGGTAGCTTTCTTCAGTAACTGATTTACCTTGGTCAGGATTGTGGAAAACCACAGGAGCACTGATTGTGAGATAGGAAAACACCTATCCAATGGCTGTGTACACACACATTCACACAATTGTTCACACCTGCAAGCAATTTTGATTCGTCGCTACACTTCTTGGCATATTTCTGGGAGATGGGAGGTAGACCTGGAATCATTCAGAGATGATTCCACAGGCTTATCATTTTTGTTGGTGGTGGGAAGAAGGAGACATGAGAACAGAAGTGACACAGACACCCAGAGACAGACAGAGATTTAGACAGCAAGACACAAACAAATATGGAGCGCATTTCTTGTCCATTCATGAACAGTATGGAAATATATATATATATATATATATATATATATATATATATATATATATATATATATATATATACAGTGTATATAGTTTACCTTTAATCACACATTTTCTATCTGTTCTAAATGTACATTAAATTAATACTTTTCAAGTTTTTAATACTCTTATCAACATGGCCATGGACAAATATGGATGCTTTATGCAAATATATGTTTATTATTAGTAAAACCAATCTGAACATTACATTCGGTTTAGTTTCAAATTTTTTTCTTTATATCAGAGTATAAAAGGACGCCGCGAATAAATGTGTGTTTCGTTGGTTTTCATTTTAATGAAAATGGTCAAACAGAAATCCGTGCTGCAATAATTGCATTTTAATAAAAGTAGTGCCGTTACAATCTATTTGCGTTAATCTGTCAATTTTGACAGCCCAAATATATATATATCTTATATAATATAGCATTCATACACTCAGGGATGGCCAGCATTTGTAATATATGAATTTTAAATATGTACAGTGAAACCCACTTATCTCGACCTCGGTTAACTCGACAACCCTATTAAGTCGACGTTTTTGAAGTGGAACCGCCAAATTTTCGCTTTGTCTTAGCATTTTTATATCGACTTTTTTATGTCGCCGAACCCTGATATCTCGAGCACAAAGGGGAAAAATTTGCCATTTAACGTCGGTTATCTCGGTGCAGCCGCAGAAGAACTCAAGGCTTACAGCTGCTACAGGTGTTGTATTGTATACTGGTGAATCTCTGCTGTTAGGTAGTGCACATATGCCTTTTGTTGTTAAATGTTATGCGATGAACGGGAGGCAAAAGTAGAAGAGCGGCGCTGAACAGCACACGGGAGAACGTGGGATGAGCAGTAAAAGCATAGAATGAACACCGGCAGGATCGGGGGAAATCCGCGGTGCGCTTTGGGAAGAAAAGCGCAGCCGTTGAGAGAGTGCCGGTGGGAAGGCACGTACCGGGATGCGCATGAGCGATAACAACGACCGCCGTGAACCAACATATACCAACAATAACGGACGGTGAGAGTGTGGAAGTTTAAATAGGAGCTGGTGATGATGATAAACGAGCACCATATGTGCGCGATTGAAGCCGGGAGCTTCAGAAAAAGCGGCCGAGAAAGCACCTGCCACGCCGAAGGGGGCCGAAGGGGGCGTGGCAGGTGGATTCCTGACAGTTAACAAACATGTACTGTATTTTTATAGCATGCCTTCATCAAACAAATCGCGGCAACGCTGTTGTGTAAAAAACCCTCCAAAAACACGTGCATGCACATTCTCATTTATTAACGCACATCATGTACATAAAGAAATTTCAAGCACGTTAATATATTGCCGCCATATTGATTTTCGGTTATCTCGATGCTTTTTGGCAACCCCCTAGGACATCGACATAACCGGGTTCCACTGTATTTGAAATGCATATATTAATATGCCTCTAATTGTTGACTGCTGACTATTTTGCAAAAACATTTCATGCTTCCATGTAAAAGTAATTTTTAGCTCGTCGTAATTTTTTCAAATACAAAAATACAGTATTTTTTTTATACATGGTTTGGTTGCTGCATTTTGTAGTTTATTTTGATACACTTAAAGTTAAGGTATTTGGTATTTAATTTTAAAATACATTTTAATGTATTTTTGCCCAACCCTGCATACACTGTATATTATGCCATTATGTGTCTGTGTTATTGCATAAGCACCCCTGGATTTCTTCAGTCTTCCTGACTCACTTCTTTGTGTTTGCGCACAGATACACTGCTGTCTTGTCACTGTCCTTCCTATCCTATCCCCTTATTTTCTCCATATTTCCTCCGCCTCTTGTCTCTCTGATCTTCCCATCCACCATCTGAGCAGCATTTTAGTTTACCATCTGGGTGTCATCTGCACTATCCTCAGTGTTTTCCATAGGCATGGGGATCATCCTGTTTAAGCAGCGCCAGGGACGTAATGACATAGCAACTGTAGCAAACACATTGTACACTATGGGTAATGTTTGCATTTTATGGAATAGAAAACACGCTGTCTACAGTATATTATGGAGAAAATATGGAAATTTGAATAAGTAGCTTCAGGGAACAATAGCGGTGAACTAAAACGAACATGATGATGGATTTGATCATGAACCTCAAAGCACCTTATGAAGACAAACCGATCTTTGAGATACTATGGATGGAATTATTACTGACATAAGTATACTAAGTTTTTACTGACAAACATATAAATTTTTTTAGAACATTTCTTTAGTTTTTTTTTTTTTCACAGATTCTTAAAATAGCTGATTCTCACAACTGTATGTTCAGTTTAAAGATCTACAAGCCTTGTGTTTCTTCAGCTTTAAACCATGGAGATATTCTGTTTAAGGTTCTTATTCAAAATATCTCTTTAATATTTTTATTTGTATGAAATTACTATCATTGCAACCAACAGACGAGCTGGTCAGATTCTGAAATTTGATTCCAATAATGCCCAGGTCAGAGAAAGGTCACAGTTTCTCCTCAGTAGCTTTCTTCTTCTTTGAACTCTCTTCTGAGGGATATTCCTCTATGCATGTTAGTAACCAAGAGGACTGGACTTGGTGGTGGTGGAGGAGGAGGAGTATGTTCTACATGTTCTTTCTATTTACACTGTCAGAATATGTAGTCACAATATCGCTAAGAGAATAGCCTTTAGCTATAGGATGCAACAAAAATAGAGGGTTTTGTGCATGGCAGACTGTTGAAAATTTGCCAGCTGACCCATTTTCAGTCTAAAATAGTACAATTACATTTGTACAACTGCCTCTGATGTAATGAAACCCTTTGGCCTGGGAACACCTTACAATGCTCGGGCTGGGGTTAAATTTGGAAAAGAATCGATACAACTAATTTTTCCTTTTTTTTCCCTTTTAGCCTTTCTAATGACATGATTAAAATAAACAAAGTGTATTAATAGCGATTTCCTCTCTGTGTTTTTGCCGTGTCCTGGGTGTTGCTGCTGCAATGTTGAGAACATAATGAGAAGGTTTATGAAAGGTCGTTCGTGTTCGGTATGAACGTCATTAATGCTTTATTAGCTCTCATGGGTGGTGACTGGCACTGGATGGACATATTCAGAACCTCGACCTTTATTGTTTGGATGAGCAAAGAGCCTTAATTGTAGCTACCAGCTATATACATAATTAAGACTGCCTATAGCTCTTGTTTAAACAGTATGTTCACCCACTTCCGGGTCAGCAGCCATTTTGGTGTTTTTTCCGTGCCACATGCTATTTAAGGTATTTAAGACATTAACTCACTGCTAAATTACCTCACTGGATCCTTAAGTCCCTGAGATGTACAGTATCTTGCCATCCTACCTGCTCTGGTTCTGGTTCCCAAACCTTTTTCTGATCCCTGTTCCCCCTGCCTCCATAGTTACCCTGTTTGGAACTTGGACTGTCTGTTGGTTCATGTTTTTGCTTTGCACTATTGCTCTGTTTTCCTGTGCCTGATTTTGGACTGTTTTGGGGTTCTGATTTCATCTCTCCTTTATTGCTTTATTGGTTTTTGATGTTTGATTAGGACAGTTTTTTCAAACTGTGTTTTTGCTTATGCTCTGTAGTTTAAGGTGACAACATTTTTGGACTTTGTTTAACCTGCCTATTTTTTTGCACCAGTATCCTAATTTTCAGACAGTCGCTATTTCCTTTATGCTCACTGCCTTATTTGTCCCTGCTTAATACCTCATTAAAGACTGCTTTATTTTAAACTCTGTCTGCATCCTGCATTTGGGTTCTTTTTTCAGTGGCACCCTTGACAGCATAAGCTGGCCAACAATGGACTCCGTGGACACCCAATACCTGCGATCCCAGCTAAATGCCCTGAGGCAGGCTGCTGCATTCAGAGAATAACAGCATCAGGAGCTTACCACGGCATTCCGAAATCTGTTACAGCGCTGGGATAAGCTACCTTCCTCCACTGGCACCACTAAAACATACATCATTACAGCAACATTATGAAAAGCAACAGGAGCAGTTGGAATGTCAGCTTTATATTCAACCACTGTACATGGTGTATAAGTCTCACACACATACTGAAACATGACTGAACTCCACCAGACCTGTGAGAAATCCTGCCAAAGCTAGCCCACACTCAGAGATATGTGCTGTTGGAACAGACTTGTGTTTTTTTTTTCTACCACTCTTTAAGACTTCAGCATGTTTAATTAAACAAGCCTAGTCAAATAAATCTTCTATATTCCTATGTTTTGGTCCTGATTTCGTTTCAGAGTGAAATGTATCAAGCAGTGGGGTGTATCGCTTTGCTCTGAGTGACGTCAAGAGGCTGTTGGTGCTAAGATGCATTAAAACTAAAAGAAAAACAGGCGCGACAGGAAACGAGGAAGCTGAATTTATAAGCTGTGCTTTTATTTATTTACGAGAAAAACAGAGACATTTTTATGCCTTTAGCCCAGAGTGTTACAACTCTATGCACCGCAGTGTACGTAATAAAATCCTGTAATATTTTGATGTTGAAAAAAGAAATTTCAACATCAATTTAAACTTGATTTAGTGTGCAGGCCATGAAAGGGTCCTCACACTGCGAAGTCCTCTCATACTGAAAACCATTGCCTTGCTACATTAAAGCTAACAGTGGTGATGGCCAGATATTCATATGATAGGATTATGATCATAATCCTACTCCCAAAACAATTGCCTTATATTCAGTAAACCGCTCTATTTTTGACATTATTATACCTAAACTCTTTTAATATACCGAGTCCTCGCTTTTAAGCTAAATTAAGCAGATTTTCTCAACATACTCCTAGCTCTGCAACTCGCAAATCTCCACACCAATCCACCAATCTACCTAACAAGCCAAGTGTCACTGGAAAATAAATCCAAAGTAATTCTGACTGAATGTTTTTCCTACGATAGAACATTTTTACTGTAAAGAGGGCGTTCTTCTCTGGTATGTTATTGTCCCCGCTCCATAGAACACAGAAAGTCCTCGACTTGATGGTGAAAATCATCAAGGATTTTAATAATAAAAATTATGTGTTGACCACAATCAACAAATCAGAATATCAGGAATATCTTTTGAAATTATGGTATCCATTGCTATAGATATGTGTGGAATCTACTGTATACTATAATGTATTAAAGCTGTTCTGTTGACTTGATGGCACTAATTAAATTGGTTATGATGTCTGTATATTATATCAGAATGCAAATCAGAATCATTTTTATAGCAAATGTTCATGGGTTACCTGTACAAAGACATTGTCATGGTGTGCTGATGCTATACACATATGGGCTAGAAATATAAAATGTAAAAATTTTAAAGACATTACTATACAGTTAATGCAGGGTGTGCAAATAAGGCAGTGCGAATAACAATGTACCGTTGATAATAATGTAATATAATAGTAATGATTACTAATAGTTTTTCTGGAATAAGTCCAAGGTGCGGGGTTGCAATATAGTGGTCTTTGTTGATAGTGTTAATGTAACAAATATGAAATGATATTGCATTAATCCCTGATTATATTAATACATATACACCAGTGACAGGTCATTGATTAAGACAAAACCTCTCTGTGAAGACAAAGCTTGGTTTGCTTTGACAGTATAATCCTATTAACTTCTATATAGATAACAATAAATAAAAGATAGTAAAATAAATCTTTATAAAAATATAGTATGTGAATAGTAATATTAAGATGCTATCATTAATCAGATAAGCTTTGAAACATCGCGATAGCTAGCTAAAGCAGCTTTGTAACTTGTTCCTTAAATGCTTTTGTGCAAAGATGGTACTAAAGGAGCAATGTGGAGGGAAATTCTATAACCATCTGCACGCATTCTTCACAACATGCAATCATCTCTTGGTCCTTCCTTCATTGCTGCTGGTTTGATAGCTGTAATTTGTGTTTTAATGGACAAACACTGATGTGGCTAACCGAGCTGCCCTACTTTCTTTACCATTTTATGCTGTCAGTCAAGGCCAGCTACAAGTCTTGTGTGAGGACTGATCTGATCTCTCTCTCTCTCTCTCTCTCTCTCTCTCTCAGGTTTCCCATGTAGAAATTTTGTTTTTACTCTGGAAACCTAGTCTCTAGCCAAGGACCTGATTTTTTTTTCATATTTCTCTTTCTTCTTCTATGTTTTCAAGTGCAACAAGGTATTAGATACATGTTAGCAGCTAACCACCTGTAAAACCGTTTGTTGTCATATGTCACAAATGGAGGTGGAGGTGAGCGTGTTGTTTTCATATTAGGTCAGATTATTCTTCTCAGTGCTAGATCCTGAGGATGAGACAGACAAACTGAGTATCTGTGTGTCTTCATGTGTGTGCATGTGTGTGTAGGTGGGTCTAAATGGAGGTCGCGATGCTAAAGTTGCCCCTGGATGTGCGATGATTCATAACGCCTCCTGAATCTTGACAAAAATACAGACATTTCCATACAAGGCAATAAAAGGATGTTGTAAAAGCGCGTATGCGGTGGCGCTGCATGATCTCAATAACTTGGCCAGCTCCTTCCTCAGGCACACTTCCTCCTAAGTAAGTACCATTTCAGTCAGCAACAAACAGGCCATAGGGGCAAGGGGAAGAGTGCCCAGAGACAGATTACCAGTGGTAATGTGTCACAGCTAGGGTTTCAACCTAAACTTGGTCATAATGTGAAGCTGCCTAAATTCTAAACTTTTTCATTCTGCAAGACTGCATCAGGATTCAAGCTGCTTGAGAGTTAAATTCTGAACTCAGACATACTGTAAATCTGTATCAGGATTAAGAATCAGTTTGCTTGAGAAAACAAAATGCCTGACAGTCCAAACAGGCAGTTCAAATTCAACAGCTGTTTTTTTGTGAATTTATCAGGAAGTGCAGCTATACAGTCCTTGTCAGGTTGAACAGTTGTAATGCCAAGCTTCTAAACAGCCTCTGTTCTCCCACTGCCTTCAGTTGCCCTGTCATGGGGGTAACCTTGGCTTTGGCTTGTCTAGGTTACAGAGCTCCCTCATGTTCTTCAGGCTTTGCTTGTGGTTGGGCGATCAGGTTTTCAGTGCGCCTTTACCGGTAGGCTGCAAAAGCTTGAAACTCCTCTCTCGCCCTCATCAGGTTTAGGGGCTGGTGAGCGCTGAATGTACAGTTCACACTGCACACATAATCCGTCTGGGGAGAACTCTGTGCTATCATATTCACTCGGTGCAACCCAGGGGGGAAACGAGGGCAGGAAAACAATAATCCACCGCCTTCTTTACCACGCTTTTTGGAGGTGTAGTCCACTGTAAAGCCTGCTAGTTACAGGTGTGATGCGAGTGTATAGACTTGGTGTTTTTTTTTATTATTTTTTTTTTTAACAGGAGCATTCCAGTAATCAAAGCTGGCAGAAGCAAACAAATACCGTCCATTCTCAGGAAAACCAAATAGAACGAGAACGCAGGCAGATATAAATAAATATGCAAACTAATCTGGCAGAAAACAGGTGAGTTCAAATGCACAAATCACAACTCAGGGGCGGAGACGAGACGAGACAAGACAAGACAGGACAAGACAGCGTTGCAACCACCACAACCCAGATTGTGATAAAGTGAACGAATGAATGATGAATAATTTTGGGTGGCAGTCAAGACTGATGCTGATTCTGATTCTTCTTCTTTTCCTCCTTCTCCTTAGTGATGTCACATTTTTCTTGCCTCTTTTAGGGCACAGCCTTTGTGCATTTAATGAGATTTATAATGATGAAATGATTGTGTATAAGCTAATAAATGTTTGATAGACAGAATGACAGCACCTGATTGAAAGCTGGTACATTCTCTCTCTCACACACACACACACACACACACACACACACACACACACACACACACACACACACACACAAAACCCCACATTGGCAAGAACAGGTGGCGAGACATCTAATTTCAGACTGACTGACAAGGCATGCCAAGACGTATCAGTCAGAGGAAGAGCAGAACACACACACGTGCGCACACTCACACACACACACACACAGACACACACGCACGCACACACAACAATGCAGGCCTACATGTGTAGATTAATAGTTAATTGTTTATTTGAGTGTTCCTTTTTCCTCTGATGTAATTTAGAGAAGTCCAAATTTGTACTAGATCACACACACACACACACACACACACACACACACACACACACACACACACACACACACACACACACACACACATCTGTAGATGGTTGTAGATGAAAGTAAATAGATAATGGAGAATAGACTTCTTGTATTTTGTTCTCTTGTCTTCTGAGAGTATATTTATTTATGAATGGTAGAATTTTAATAATTTACATCAACTCCCAAGGACACACACACACACACACACACACACACACACACACACACACACACACACACACACCACCCAGAGTAGATGCATGAGAGGGAGATGTTTGGGAGCCATCGGATGGGAGATGTATGGAAAGATTAAAGGGTGTGAGATGTTGTGAGCGGGATGCTTGGGGATATTGGGGTGGGGTGTTGGGATTCTGGGAGCGGAATGCTGCGGAAAGTTGGGTAAAGCTGTGGGGTGGATACATGACACTAGCCACCAGTAGGTGGTGCTGAGGTGAGTTTATATTCAACCCCAATTCCAAACAAGGTTGGACACTTTGTAAAATGTAAATAAAAATGGAATGCAATGATTTGCAAATCTCATAAACACATTTTATTCACAATAGAAAACATAGATAAAATATGAAATGTGTAAACGAAGAAAATGTACTATTTTAAATAATTGTTTTATTCGAATCGATGGCTGCAACAGCTCTCAAAAAGTTGTGAAAGGACCATGTTTTCTACTGTGTAGCATCACATTTTCTGACCATATACCTGTACATCTGGGAACTGAGGAGACCAGTTGCTGAAGTTATGAGAGAGAAATGTTGTCTTGTATGTGTCTGATGCAGGATTTAAGCTGTTCATCATTTCTAGGTATTTTTTGTTATATTTTTCATTTCATGATGCACCAAAGGTTTTCACTTGGTGAAACCAAGTTCCAGTCCAGCACATGGACTCTTTGACTAGAAAGCCATGCTGTTGTAACAGATGCAGTCTGAGGTTAATATTGTCAAAAAAAATGATGTCATCTGGATGAAAGAATGTGTTGCACTTAAACCTGTATATAACTTTCATTATAATGGTGAATTTCCAGATGTATAAGCTGTCTATTCCATAGGCACTAATACAACCCCAAACTATCAGAGATACAGGGTTTTGAACTGAGTGTTGATAACAAGCCAGAAGGTCCCGCTCCTCTTTAGTCTGGAGGATGTGGCTTCTACTTTTTCCAAAAAAGTTCAAATTTTGAATAGTCTAGGCACAGAACAGTGGTCCACTTTGTCTCAGTCCATTTTAATTTCTCCCAGAGAGGATGGTGGTATTTCTAGATCATGTTCACATATGGCTTCTTCTTTGCATGATAGAGCTTTACCATGCAAATTGTGCATGACATTGTTTCTGGACCTATGCAGTGATTTTCATTACAGAATCATACCTATTCTTGAATAATCATCATCATCATCATTATCATTATCATCATCATCATTATCATCACAATAATAATAATAATAATAATGTTTTGTTTGTTGCTGGATGTGCAAATACACATTCTCACATAGAGGTCGATGCATTTCTCAGTTTTGATTGGATGTGTGTGTGTGTGTGTTCCTGATGGCTCATTGGCTGTCAGGTCAGATGAGAGTCAATGTACAAGCAGTTTTTAAAGTAATGGAAGCTCTTCGAGTTCAGCACAGCATGTCATTACTGTTCATGACCCCGCTGTGTGTCTCTGTGCGACGCTTTACATTTTTGCTTATTTATTTGCAGACACTTTTATCCAAGCAGGGTTGAAGGACATGCGCTAACTCAGTAGTAAGTCTGTGAATTTGAAATGTAATGTAAAGTTCTCCATCCTCATAGTGTCCCTGACTGGCCATTTTATCATTTCCACCAGTCAAGTTTCAGTTATTGACAGCTAGTTAATAGATGCTATCTACTCAAAAGTCAGTAATCCTGTATACAATCCATTAAATAGAAGACATTCATCAATGCAAATCGTTGTGTCTGATTTTTTTTTTTTCACTATTTGACTATTTCCGTATTCCAGCTCAAAGAGGATCAAAACATAAGCAGAGTCATAACTATAACTATAAGTATATCTATATTATAGTTATAGCTACGAGGTGGTATAAAACCTTTTTAGACTAGCTCTGTTTACAAGAAAGTAGTTTATTTGGCTAAGTTTACACACTATCAAGAGCTGGATCTTCATCTTCATGAAGAGTGCAAAGTCTGCAGGAGCTAAATTTGTTAGGACCTTAGTCTTGATACCACCTCTATAGTACTGTTCTATTCAAACCTTTATGCAGATTGTCCCAGAGGCCAGCGCTTAGTGGGATGTTGGATTTGAAGGCGGTTGCCTTAGGTCTGATAGGTAAGAAGAGAAGACGGAGAGAAGAATAAGGATTAACGAATGAGCTGACCTTCAGAGCAGCGCTGTGAGCAGCTGAAAATGTGCACGTTTTAATTTAGTGCTTGTTAAATGTGCCACAAACCAGATCCAGCCATCATGAAACCCTCAACATCGCTGCATGAGATGTCTCTTTTTAAATGGATTTTATCCCAGCAGATGATCTGCATGCTTAATTGACCCCTGAGTCAAGTAGATACAGAGCACTGAAAAGAGCAAATTTGCACAATGATGGATTACAGAAGTTCTGCATTATATATATATTTTCAAGGTGGCCTTAAATTTTTTTCTCACAATTATCCTTCCTATGTTGTACATTAAACATAATATAGACTAAAAGGTGAAATATGGAAAGCAAAACACAGTCGCATTACCGGCAAATGAAATCTACCAAAGAGCTGAATGACTTAATCAATGCAGTGAAATTATTTAATTGCTTGGCTGTTTAACTCCTGTATGAACTGTGCCAGCTATTCTTTTGCTTGATTAAAAAAAAAAAAAAAAAAAAAGAAATATCGAACATCAGAATCTACACTTTTTCCACCAGCATTTCACTCCAGAATGACTTTGTGTTTCTGTTCTAGCAGCAGATGGCAAGCTCTGTGTATTAGATCAGCTCAGCACAGTGTTAGGTGTTCGCCTGGCTCGACTAATCCTCGCAAATCTAATGTACAGGTACTGTATTGATTTGGCAGCAGATGCAAAATCAGACCAAACTTGTCAAACAAGCGTATAGTATTTCTGTCACATACTTGTGGTTTGTCCATTTCATATTCAAAACACTGATGCTTGCCTACAAGGCCAAAAAGGGACCAGCGGCATCTTACCTCAGTGACCTAATCACATCTCGTACTGCACCACGCTGTCTGAGATCCTCCAGCACTGCTCGACTGGTACCACTCTCTCTCAGAATGAGAGGTAAGTACACGTCAAGGCTCTTCTCTGTTCTGGCACCGAGGTGGTGGAATGAACTTCCCCTAGATGTCCGTACAGCGGAGTCCCTGACTATCTTTAAGCGACGATTGAAGACCTACCTCTTCCTGAAACACTTAACTTAGCACTTCCAAGTTGGTAGAATTCAAGAGTTATATTTATATTAAGTTTGTAATCTTTTGTACCAGTGTAGATTTATTCATTTCTAGAGACTCAAAGCATTTTTGTACGTCACTCTGGATGAGGGCGTCTGCTAAATGCCGCAAATGTAAATGTAAATGTAAATAAAACAATCAAATGAACAACTTTATGTTTAGAATGAAGTCACTGAAAGATGATAATCCATACAAGTAAATTGACTGTTGAGCAGGATTATAATTAAAGATTGCTTTAATGGTTAAAAAGGTGGTTAAAACTCTATAAGTCTGTGAAAACTCCTCCCTTGTTAAAGTAGCTATTCTGTAGCTTATCTGTTCTCCTGTTAGCTTCCTTTACCTTATTCAAATTCAAATGTTAAAAACAACATTTATGTTTATGTGTTAAATGTAGTTTTATTGAAATACTTCTATGGTCTGCTTCTGTGTCGAGAACCTGCTAGTTAAATTAGTTTGTAATGGCCAATGGACTAGTCAATTTATGCAGAACTGGCAACCTATGGGTCCAGGTGTAACTCCGGATATAAGGATATGTTACAGTGGGAGTGAAATAAATAAACAGACCTGACATTTAAAATGCATCTCCTTCTAGTCTAACGCTTTCAGGTGGCTGTATTTTGATAAAGAAGAGAGGGTTTTATCGGCAAAGGTGGTGGCATGAATAAAGTAGTATTCAACACGTTTCCATGTTTGCAGTCTTCCATTATATATATATATATATATATATATATATATATATATATATATATATATATATATATATATATATATAAATGTAATTTTTTATCTTTATAATAATTTATCTTTATCGATAATTTATGTTCAAGCCTTATCACTTTGTCTGGAAATGTTTATCCTGCACTCAGTAAATCGTCAGTATGCTAATTTCGTTTGCTCCATTAAAACCTGCTCTGAGCTGTGGAAGCTGTCGGGAACGCACAGACGCTGCTGGCCTCTGTTTGCACTTTGATGCACAATCAGGCTGTTTGTCCACACTGTTAGTCATGCTGGCTTATGCCTCTTGTTTCGCCTGAGTCTGCCGATCGCTACGACACGCCATTTCTGAGGCAATTTGCCGGCTTCATTATGCAAATGAAATGTTTACCCATGGCTTCATCACTTATTAGAATTCTTATTTAATCACTGGGGTTTTTTTTATCTTCCTGCTTTAACGCGCAGTTTAAATTTGCACCTACAACTGTAATAGAGCTTTGAATTTTTCTACTGAGGCATGCAAAAAAAAAACTTCTTTACAATTGCAAATAAATAATAACCCACTTGATAATACATTTACATATACAAAATACATTTAAATATGAGCAGCAGCTTGTAAAAACCTTTAAAATGCTGACATTTATTTTTTATTTCTGTGCCTCTCTTTTGCACAAATTTCAACCACACTGTACTGCACTGTAAGTAAGAGGAGTCTGTGTGCAGTACAGATGACCGTGACCACACTCTATAGTTTTATAAAACTTTGTTACTTCTTCCTGACTGATATAAAATGTCATCTAGTAAAACAGCATGTACAAAGTTTCGGTGAAGCTTTGAATCCGCCTAATGGCTGTAGGAGGCCCTGATAAGAGAGAAAGGAAGAGACTTTTGCATCTGTGGCTAAACAAAGATAATCTGTAAGGAGCAGTTTTGCTTGCCCGGCGCTGGTGGGATGATCTCTTGACACTTACACAGCTGCACCACTTAGAGCTTCCAGAGAGTGCGCTGTAATATTTCCCCTGGCACATGAATGTGTAGTCGCAAGGATGCTGGAAAGGTCAATGCTGGCCTTGTAGCCACAATACATGCAGCACAAAGCCTGAATAACTTCATATTCCGAAGTCTACTCAAAGCTTTGGGTTGTAAAATGGATTTAGGCTAGTCCTGTGTACAATCCTGTGTGAAAAAAACATGGCATTTTTTATGTCACTGAGCAATCCTGAGTATTAGGTAAGACCCATTTAGCTGGATTTTGTATTAATATATACTGTGTACTCTCAGAGGAGAGCACTTTCTGCTCTCTTCTGCATAGATTATATGAAATTCAGTGGTGGATGAAGTACACAAACCAAGAATCAAGAAAAGTTGAAAAGATACAGAAGGTAAAATATTACTAGAGTAAAACTGCTCCTTCTAAACTTTCACTTAAGTAAAAGTACAAAAGTATTTGCCTCAAATGTACTATGATTAACTGTATTATAGCTATAAAGTTCATATCATTTTGGTCACAAGACTATTACTTAATCAACTCAATTTAAGACTCTAATGTTACCCTTAGCACACTAATCTATTGATAGAATGATATTAATGAGACAAACACTTATTGATATCTATTAAAATGATCATGAGCAAAACCCAAAACCTTATCTTCAACTACATAAATAATCACACAAATAAGGCCACGGGTGTTGTAGCAAGTTAGAATCAGAGTGTGTTCGTATGCTCGTACTAAGTAGATACCACCAAGCGGCAATCAAAACAAGCTCAAACCAGAATGCACGCTCTACCCTGATTGGTGGCTTGCTGTCACGTTTTTGTTCACTCGTAAATATAAAGGAACAACTGATTTTGCAAAATGTAGATAAGTAAAAAATTAAGATGATTTTGAAATGTAGTGAAATTAAAATAAAAGTCTCCCCAAATGAAACTACTTCAGTAAAGTGCAGATATGCAAAAAAGCTACTCAAGTACAATAACGAATTACATTTCCTTCATTACTGTCCATTACTTCATAACTGTGCTAATTATATGAATCATTTAATTCTTTAAAAGCACCAGATTTGATGTATGCAGAAGAAGGCAGAAAGTGCTTTTTTTCTGACTGTGTTATAGACACTCGAAATGTGATGTGATAGCGGAGGGTTGGAAAATGGTCATATTTAGATAAAATTTTATAGTAACTGTCAGATATTCTTGGGGTTCTAAAAATATTCCAAGTGAAAAAACCGGAATGTAAGTGAATTTACGAAAATGTATGGGAATTAATTAGAAATCTGTGGAAATTCATATTAACTGTATCACACTGGATCATTGCTACACCGTTCTTAAGGACTCGTATCGCTCTGGACCCCGGGCAGGTTTAGGGAACTCTGATCACTGTTTGGTTCATCTTATTCCAACATACAGGCAGAAACTAAAATCTGTTAAGCCTGTAGTCAAAACAGTGAAGAGATGGACCAGTGAGGCAAAGCAGGAACTACAAGACTGCTTTGAGTGCACTGATTGGAGTGTCTTTGAGGCTGGAACTGACAGCCTGGATGAGCTGACTGACACTGTGACATCCTACATCAGTTTTTGTGAAGACATGTGTGTGCCAACCAAAACCTTCTGCAAGTTCAGTAACAACAAGCCATGGTTCACAGCCAAACTGAAAAAACTTCGACATGCCAAGGAAGATGCATACAGAAGGGAGGACAAAGCTCTGTACAAGCAGGCCAGGAACCAACTGACAAAGGAGATCAGAATAGCCAAAAGAAGCTACTCTGAAAAGCTGAAAAGCAGGTTTTCAGCTAACGACCCTGCATCAGTGTGGAAAGGCCTGCAAAATATCACAAACTACAGGAGACCACCCCTCCCCACTGAAGCAAACAAAGACCTGGCTGACGACCTTAACACCTTCTACTGCAGGTTTGAGGACAATATCTTCACACCTCTCATCCAACCCAGCCCAATGTCTGCCCCATCACACCTCTGGTTCTCTCTTACAACTCCTTCCAGCACTCAAGTTGCGCTCACGATTTGTGAAAAGGATGTGTATCGGCTCTTTCAGAGACAGAAGACAAGGAAGGCTCCTGCCCAGACGGTGTCTCCCCTCCTGTCTCAAAGCATGTGCTGACCAACTGGCTCCCATTTTCACCTCTATCTTCAACAGATCACTGGAGTTGTGTGAGGTCCCTCCTGCTTTAAACTCTCCACAATCATCCCAGTCCCCAAGAAACCCTCCATTACTGGACTGAATGACTACAGGCCTGTCGCTCTGACATCTGTCGTCATGAAGACCTTTGAAAAGCTGGTATTGGCCCATCTAAAGAAGGTGACAGAACAGCTGCTGGATCCCCTACAGTTTGCATACCGAGCAAACAGATCGGTGGATGACGCAGTCAACATGGGGCTAAACTACATTCTGCAACACCTTGACTGCCCAGGAACATATGCCCGGATTTTGTTTGTTGACTTTAGTTCGGCTTTCAATACAATAATTCCGGGAATCCTCCACCCAAACTCCTAAACCTTACTATACCCCTGCCATCTGTCAATGGATCACCAGCTTCCTGACAGGCAGGAAACAACAGGTGAGACTGGGAGGTGTTACCTCCGGTATTCAGACAGTCAGCACTGGTGCTCCTCAGGGGTGTGTCCTTTCCCCACTGCTATTCTCCCTTTATACGAATGACTGCATATCAAGTGACCCAACTGTCAAACTCCTGAAATTTGCAGATGACACCACGCTCATTGGACTAATCCAAGATGGTGACGAGTCTGCATATAAGCAGGAGGTGAAGCAGCTGGTGCTATGGTGCAGTCAGAACAACCTTGAGCTAAACACACTCAAAACTGTGGAGATGATAGTGGACTTTAGGAAACATCCTTCAACACTACTCCCCCTCACAATATCCAACATTCCTGTGTCACCTGTGGAGAACTTCAAGTTTCTGGGCACTACCATTTCCCAAGACCTGAAATGGGAATCAAACATAAACTCAATTCTGAAAAAGGCCCAGCAGAGGATGTACTTTCTAAGGCAATTAAGGAAGTACAGTCTGCCACAGGAGCTGTTGATACAGTTCTACACTGCAGTCATTGAATCTGTCCTGTGCTTATCAATCACCATCTGGTTTGGAGCAGCAACAAAACAGGACAGAAACAGACTGCAGAAAACTGTTAAAACAGCTGAAAAAATCATTGGTGCCCCCCTGCCCACTCTCCAGGACTTGTACCATACAAGAACCAGAAACCGGGCAGGAAAAATCATTAATGACCCTTCACACCCTGGACACAACATCTTTCAGCTCCTCCCTTCTGGCAGGCGCTACAGAACTTTGTTCACTAAGACTGCCAGACACAGGAACAGTTTCTTTCCCCAAGCAATCACCCTCACTAACAACTGACCATAATTAAATTCCATTATCATATCTATGCACAGAACTGTCACAGAACTGTCACTCATCACATTATCTGTATATGTTGCACACACTATTGCTTCTATATACTGTACAAAGTTTTATAGTAACCTCTCTCATCATACCTGGCACACAATACTGTCATTTGCACTACCATGCACTCCCACACTTTATGTACATTACTGGTCTGTATCCCTATTTATTACCCACACTGTCTATACTGTCTCATATTGTCTGTATTGTCTGTATTGTCTTGTATAGTCTGTTTTTGTCTTGTTGTGTCTGTTTTGTCATGTATAGGTTTTTATTTATGTCTGTACTTTTGAGAGTAACAAACAGCTGGAACCAAATTCCTTGTGTGTGTCAACACACTTGGCCAATAAACCTGATTCTGATTCTGATTCTGATTCTGATCATATACAAATATAAATATATACATTTTGCTTGGTCATAACCTGGCATGCATGCCAAACTAATACAATTCACTTTGATTTAAATGCTAGTAAATTTTTTTTTTTTACAATAGCTTACATGTTTATGTAATATGTATGGTATAATTAACGTGAATACTCGCCAAAATGGAATTTTTTGACATTATTTTGTGTGCAGGATTAAAAAAATTATGTTATGGAGAAATAAACAGTGCATGTAGATGTGTGGCCTCAAGGACCCTGTAGTGGGTGTGCTGTGTGCATGTGATTGATGTATGTGCATGGTAGAAATTACATTTAAGATGCCTGTTATAGGCTAACCTGCAATTTTGTTAATTTCCACTTTATTCCCATCAATTCCTGTTAATTCCCATATATTCCAGTTAATAACCATTAATCAATCGGCCCGGGTTCGATCCCCGGTCAGGGAACCAACCCCAGCCATTAGGGTTGCACAAGCCAGTGCACTCTCAGTGCCGGTCCCAAGCCCGGATATGGGGAAGGTTGCGTTAGGAAGGGCATCCAGTTTAAAAACATGTGCAACATGCGGATGATCCGCTGTGGCGACCCCTAATGGGAGAAGCCGAAAGAAAGTTAATCAGTCTTAAAAATGTGTTTGATTTTGCAACCCTAGCTATTATTATACACAGATACACACACACACACACACACACACACACACACACACACACACACACACACTCACATGTACATGGAAGAAAAATAATGCGTAGTGTAAACTGCAAAATAAACAGAGAGTGCAAAGTTCTAATTTTATGTTAACTGTAATTTCATGTTTACTCGCCTGCCATTCGAGCTCCTTAACTCGCCCATTGTTTCCATTGAAAAGGAAAAGCGTTATTATCGCCGTGCACGCTTTAGCACTTGATTTCACTCTGACAGATAATCTCACAGTCAGCATGTTCATCTGCTTTGCTGCTGAACGCCATAAGCATCGCTGCGTACAATTCAGCCGGGGCTTGTTACGAATGCATATATGAGAAGACACTTGCCTTAATAACCCTCTGGAGCTGAACGTGCTTCTACTGACAGCTTCAATCCCGAGCTCGGAAACATGAATCTTTAAACGATTAATGTCTCACAGGTGGTTGAGTTTAAATAATTGCTTTCCCCCCAAAAAAGGATTTCTCCAAAACAAATACATCACTGAATATGTAAAGGACAAATTGTCTTGAAAACTAAGAATTGTTGCCAAGAATAAAGAAACAAAATGACTGGGGATAAATACAGGATCACATGAAACAGGTGCAAACATTTAAGCAGCAAACCAATGACAGAACAGGGTGGTTTCTTTTTTCTTTAACACTTACTTGTCGTTAGTTGTTGATTACAACAAAAGTGGATAAATGACAGACATCACTTATCCTGTTTTTTTTGTTTTTTTTCTAACATCACAAAAATCTTAAAAACTTTTCATATCGTTTGTACATACATTAAAATTTTTTTAAATTATATATACAAATATATAAAAGATGTTGTAAAACTCTCATTTTATTGTAAATAAATGTATTCAAATATTTTTTCCATCACATTTGTCCGAATGGGTATTTTGTTCCCTTTTTTTTCTAAACAGGGACTGTGCTTTGGATTTGTGTTGCACTGAGAATCAGATCGACTTCTAAACTTGCAACTGAATGAAGATTTGCATTGCATGTTTGTAGCTCTCAAATTGTATCTTACAATGTATAATGATATTCTATAACAGTTCACACACATCTTATTTATGCTTTGGCTAAATGTGTATTAAATTCGGAACAGGACGAACGGAAGAATTTCCAACCTTTTGCGTTCTTCTTCTCTCCATCCATTCAAGAAACCCATTCTGCATTCTCGTGTCGAACAAGAGCCACTCTGACACTTGGAGCCAGCATCTGTCTCACTCTCCTTGCCCTCCATCATTTCTCTGACCTTAATTTTATCGCTTGCACTCTCTTCTTTCCCCTCTTCCCGTCTTGCCTTGCATTTTTCCTCCCCTCATTCACAGCTGGTACTTAGACCCAGAGTGACTGGAGAGTCTTTCAGATATTATAAAATCTCCAATCGGTTTCAGTTACGCTGACATCACACATGCTGGTGCGTTCAATTACGCTGCGTATTTTCACACAGCCTGTTGTTACATGGTCATGCGATAGCCGACAGGAGACACACGTTCTTTACACTAATATGAGGAAAGTCTGCATGAATGTGTGATGTTTTGCTTGGTGCTGTTGTTACATTGTGCTCACAGGGTTTTTTAGCACAAAATACCAAAAAACTAAACATTTCGATTTTTACTCGCAACTCACTCATAACCAGCCCACGTACTATATCAGTATGTTTTTGGACGCTCGTCAATAATTCCTTGTGAACATTGCCTTGGGCATGGACATTCTGTAGATTCTGTATTTCAGCAGCAACAATCAGAGTTCCTCCTGTCATGAAAAAGCCCCTGTGACATAAAAAGATACCTTAAAAACCACCCTGGATTGAAACCACAATCCAGAAGAAAGGCACAAAAGGATCTCCTCATAGTCAGGCTCAGGGACCTTGTAGTAGAGGAACTTCACTGTGCAGTGGTGGATAGTAAGGAAGTAAATGTAAAAAAGTATTTCCATTTGGTGAGACTTTAACTTCACTACATTTCAAAGTCAAATATACAACTACATTTTGCAAAATCAGTAGCATCCTTTATAAGCCACCAATCAGGGTAGAGCGCACGCTATGTTTTGAATTTGTTTTGATTACCGCTTGGTGGTAACCAGTCAGCACGAACATACAGTTCAGCGTCAGTTAAACAGCAAGCACAACATATCGAGAGGAATAAACGATGGAAGAAACTGTAATTTGCCACAACACCTATGGCCTTATTTGCATGATACTTTTAAAGGTTTTGGGCTTCTAAAAAAATTTTAATAGAAGTCAATCAGTGTTTGACTAAATAGTATCATTCTATTAATAGACTCATGTGCTAATAGTCTTTTCACATAAACTGAGTTGATTAATGAAGAGTCTTATAAAAAAAGGAACATTATAGCCACAATAAATCATAGTACTTTGGATCCTTCAGTAGTAATAGAATTAATATTTTCAAAAGTGTATCCATGTACTTTAACTCAAGTACATGGATCGTGTACTTCGTCCACCACTGTCACTGTGTACTTAAATGATAAATGTATAATTCTGAAGGAGGCCATATTGGATGACCAGAATTTCTTTGTAAATTGTGCTAATTAAAAAAAATATAACAGTAGGACTAGGAAGGGTAATGATGGTATTTGAAGTGAAAACACATGAAAGATGAGAACAACTCATCTATTACATCAGCTGTTTTTATGTACTATGAACATTGAAGTGAAAGAGAAGAGCAAGGCTGTATTTACATGGTGCTGTTTCAGGCAGGAAGGCAGGAGAGTAAAGACAATATGGATATGCAGAAAAGTAAACAGGTCTGTGAACCGGTGGTCGTGCAGCTGAGCCTAACAGGATCAGCGTCTCGGGATTGACGAAGGGGGGATGAGTCCAAGACGGAGTCGAGACTGAGCCCTTTATTTATTTATTTATTTTTTTTTTTGCAATCGGGCTATAATTGGATTTTTGGCTAATGCTACTTTATTCTATTTGAAATGAGAGAGGGGAATTGAAATCGAAGTTGAAATAGATATTGTGTGTGTGTGTGTGTGTGTGTGTGTAAGAGTGAGAAAGAGAGAGAGAGAGAGAGAGAGAGAGAGAGAGAGAGAGAGAGAGAGAGAGAGCAGTCAATAATTTTAATAAGCAATTTTGAGCGGAGCAGCCAAGCCACAAATCAAAAGATAACAAGAAACATATTTAATGTCTTTGTTTTGATTACTAGAAATACACTTTTTTTGCATCTCCATCTTTCCCTGCCACTTCTACAACAAACTTGGATGTGCATTTAAACAAATATACACACACACACAGATACATTATATATGCCATTAGCATCCTTATGGTTTCTTTCCACCTAAACATGACACCAACATTTTTTTTGACTCAGCCTGCACCTCAAAGCCTAGACTGATCTGAAAAGAAAAAAAAAAATAACTGAAATGTTGAGGAATGAAGGAGTATCACACCCCTAACTGACTCCACTGACTCTTTCATAGACTTTAATGTAAATAGGAGTCTTGGATTAAGTACATAAACCATGTACCTGAGGAAAAGTAGAGATACACTCTGTAAAATATTACTCCAGTAAAATTAAAATTGCTCCTTCTAAACTTTCACTTGAGTAAAAGTACAAATGTATTATCGTCCAAATATACTTAAGTATCCAAACTACTATGATTAATTATTGCTATAATGTCATATTGTAACTTTGGTACCAAGACTGTTGCTTAATCAACTCAGTTTATGTAAAAATGTTCTAATGTTACTGTTAGCACACCAATCTATTAATAGAATGATATCAATTCATCAAACACTGTTTGATATCTAATTAGCCCCAAACCTTTCTTTCTAAAACTTAAAAAAATAAGGCACATATAAGGTCATGGTTGCTGCTTGCTTTTGAACTAACGCTGAAATGTATGTTAGTGCTAAGTAGATATCACCAAGCGGCATTTAAAATGAGTTCAAACCAGATCGCACCTCTACCCTGATTGGTGGCTTGACCATGTACGTTTTTATCCACTCATGAATAAAAAGGAACAACTAATTACGCAAAATTTAGTTGGGTAAAGTGAAATTAAAGTAAAAGTGACCCCAAGTGGAAATACTTCAGTAAAGTACAGATACGCAAAAAGCTACTTAAGTACAGTAACAAATGACATTTAACTCATTACTGTCCACTACTGCTAAATAGTTGTAAAGCAAATAGACGGGTCTAAGCTCCTGTATAACAGAAGGAGAGGTGCTTAATATGCATTAAACAGAATGGAAAATAGGGGAATGTTTGATTTTAACAATGTTTACTGTATTAAGCATATTTATTTTGAATAACCGAGAAAAATCATAATTTTCATGATCTTCTCTATTTAAATGGGACCGCTTACAGCTGAGCCATTTTTAGCCACAGTACACTCATCAGGCCATTGCCCTAGCTAAACCCTGTGTCTACTCCTAGCTATGTTTGGCCTGGAATTGTTTATTGTTTTAGAGCTAAGAGCAATAGAGCCATTAATATTAGGGGAAATTGTTTCTGTTTGAGAAACTTTGTATTTATTTATTTTTTTGTTGGACGTACCCAGATTATTATTTTTTTTATTTATTTATTTATTTTTTATTAGAAAAAAAAAATATTTCTTGCGCTTTACAATGTCTTGCTTTAATCATTATATAAGAGGGACAAAGCTTTTGCTTTTTTGCTAAATTAATACTATATTTTTGAGTGATCACTGGTTTTCATATTCAAAATACTTTTACAGTTGTAATGAAACAGACACTGTGGATGTATTTGTGATTATTTGAATAGCAGTCTCAGGAAAAAATTGACATTCATAAAACCGCATTAATAAAAAGCCAACAATATTTTAAAGAGCTGTGAGCAATAACCCCTTGTTTTTCTTCAGTGTGAAAACTATGATAATCTGTAGTCTCTCCGTATAAGATTATTATTACGGAAATATAGAATAACTCAATGCAGTAACGTATCATTCGTCATATTTTCCCCCCACTGTCTAGATTCTGATTAGATGCTAACACAAAGGCAACATGTCCTCAGCAACCTGTCAGGATGAATCACTGTTGAATAAATAAATAATAAAAATAAAACAAATAATTTGGTGCTCTTCACTTTGTCTCTGTCAGAAAAGTCGATGAGGCAAAAAAAAAAGTCTCTGTGCTCTATTTCTTTCTTTCCTCATATAGATACACTGTTGATGACGCCGGTAGCAGATGCCAGACTGTTAGCCCTTCAGGGACTTCCAGAAGCTCTGTTTAGACTTTTACTGGTCTAAATAGGCCTTGGCTTAGAGGAACATTATGTGAATTTTCCTCAGGAAGTAGGGCATCTCTTAACCTTACCACCTCTTACTCAGCCATGTTGTCGAGCTTTACTTGTAATGATCAAGCATTTTCAAATCGAACTTTCAAGCACAGGCAGGTGTGATGGTAGCAGGTGTTTATCTTTACAGAAACAAACACCAATTGAGGTAACTACAAGCATGCTAAGCATGTGAACATAAATCATTTCTATTTTACATTTTCATTTCAGTATACAATAAGATCAGAATAGAATTTTATCTAGTCAACAGACAAGATGACTTAATAATGCAGTGTTGTTAGGTGTTTGCAAACTATGGTCTAATACATAAAGACTTTTCTAACTATATCCTTCAAGTGCAAAAAAATATATATATAAAATAAACTAGTACATAAAATTGTTTAAATATGGCTAAAGTCAGCTACTTCTTTAGCAAAGTCCACCAAGCCCTCTCTGTTCAAAGTCATGTAGTTGGCCCAGTAGAATATCAACAGCAAATCTCTGCAATCCTCCTACCATCGGAAACCCTGCCAGCTTTAACATACTTTAAGAAGCTTTGATGTCACTTGCAAGAATTGTCATTGACAACAATGATGGAAATTCTTCCAAGCTCCAAGGTTTCCTCCCACAATGTTCACTGTATTTCTCTTGTCTAGAGATCAGGTCTGACATAGAAAAAATAGCCCAGCTCATCCCACTGCTCAACCAGCAGGCACTTGAATGAGCCTATTCTGCTTGAATGACAGTGGCTGTTCTTTATATGATCTTGTAAGCATATGGATCTCAAGACTGTTCAAACGCACATAGATGACCTTAGATGCCAACCGTTACACCTACTTGTGTTTATCAGCTGCCCCACCACTACACTATGGACATCACATGCCTAGTCAAGAAGGCAGAACAGAATATGTTGTTTTTGAGGCAATGTATAATTGTATCTCACCCAATAATGGACAAGTATTGCGAAGCCATCATTTAGAGCATGTTCACATTTTCTATCACACAAGTCCAAGAAACTATTAGTATGAGTAATCCATACCGCTGAGAGGATCATTGGAATCTTTCTCACCCCTGTTAATGAACTGTTAACCACTAGGGCAAAGATACATGGATAAAATTGCAAGTGTCCCCACCCACCAGGGCAACCACCTGTTTTAGAAGCTTTCAGGCAGACACTACTGAAGCGTAACCCGAAAGTAGGGCTTTTTATTACAGCTCGTTCTCATTGTGCCATCAACCTTTGATAACGGATGGTGTTTTTTTTTCAATCTGTACATCCCCATGTCACCATGTCAATACAAATGTGGTAGAAATTCTTTGTAAGGTACCTCTCTCTATCTTTTTTACTATTTCATTCAAACAAATTCCAAACTTATGGTCCAATATTCAGATAGTGTCTTTCTTGATGCAGTGCTCTTCAACAATGTGCAGGTTAAAAACGTCATAGACACCTTGTCAGGGTGCGAGCGAAACAGAAGGCGGAAGCCGGAGTACAGCTCGCTTGGGCTTTAATGCACGTGTGAGGGAGAGAGAGAGATACGAGCACACACACACACACACAGACGCGCATACGCGCACACACACACAAGCACAAGCACACGGCAGTCCTACGGTTGAGAAAGTCTGAGGTGCGCTAGCTGACCCAAGATGCACGGGGAGGTGAAGCGCAGCTGGTATGGGATTGTGGAGTCCGGATGGAACGGACAAGTGGAGTCCTGGATGACAACCGGTACGTGAAGACATGCAGCACGGAAAGTCAAACATAAACAATAACGAACGGGGAGTAAATGTGAGTGAGCGGTTTATGTAGGAGCGGGGTGGAGTAATGAGCTTCAGGTGTGCCTCGTTAAACCTGGAGCTTCAGAGAGAGTGGAGGCATGAGTGATGATGAGCTCCAGGTGTGCGTGGTTAAACCTGGAGCTCTATAGAGAGTGGAGGCATAGAGAGCCACCAAAGGGGGCGTGGCAGATGGATCCCTGACGGAAGCAGAGAGATGTCTCTGGTGTAGGACAGGGACCAAGCTGTGCCCGCAGCAGAATCCAAAGGCTGAGCTAGCTTCACAGCGGAGACCAGAGACCGAGTGATGTCTGCAGTGGTGATCAGGGGCAGATTGACGCCCACCAGGGAGGTCTGGAGTGGAGTGATGTCCAGCACGGAGAACAGAGGCCGAGTGAAGCACTCGGTGGAGACCGGGAGTAGAAGAACCTTCTCGGTGGTGCCCAGAGGCCGAGCTACGCTCACGGCGGAGATGAGGAATGCAGTGACGCCTTCGCCGGGTCTGTGAGCAATGACGACGGCTTCAGAGGAATTTGGAGGTGTGGCTTCGTCCGGAGAGGAGTCCAGAGGCGAGACGTCGCCATCGGAGGAGCCCAGAGGCGAGACGTCGCCATCTGAGGAGCCCAGAGACGAGGAGTCACCATCGGAGGAGATTAGAGGTGAGACATCGCTGAAGGAGGAGCTCTGGGGCAAGACGTCGCCTTCCAGGAGGAGCTCTGGGGTGAGACGTCCCCGAAGGAGGAGCTCGGGGGCGAGACGTCGCCACCGGGGGAGCTCGGAGGCGTGACGTCGCCACCGGGGGAGCTCGGAGGCGTGACGTTACCATCAGGGAAGCTTGGAGGTGTGACTTCGCCTGCAGGGGTGTCCAAGAGCGAGTCGTCGCCAGAGGAGGAGCTCAGGGGCGAAATGTCGGCATCGGAGGAGCTCAGAGGCGTGACGTCGTCTTTGGAGGAGCTCAAAGGTGTAACGTCGCCATCGGAGTAGCACGGAGGCAAGACGTCGCCATCAGAGGAGCTCGGAGGCGAGACGCGCTGGAGCAGAGAGGAGCTCTCTGAGACTCTGTGGAGCGGAGAGGAGCTCTCGGAGACTCTGTGGAGCGGAGAGGAGCTCTCGGGGATGCTCTGGGGCAGAGAGGAGCTCTGTGACGTGGCTTCGCCTGGAGAGGAACCCTGTGACGTGGCCTCACCTCCAGGGGGACAGTGAGGTGAGCCGTCGCCTTCGGGGAGACCGTGAGGCAAGTCGTGGCATTCGGGGTGACCGTGAGGCGGCGGTACGACATCCCTTTCGCGTCCAGGCGGCGGTACGACGTCCTTTTCATGGCCAGACGCCGGTGCGACTTCCCCTTCACGGCCAGACGGCCG
This sequence comes from Silurus meridionalis, assembly GCF_014805685.1. Classification (NCBI taxonomy): domain Eukaryota; kingdom Metazoa; phylum Chordata; class Actinopteri; order Siluriformes; family Siluridae; genus Silurus; species Silurus meridionalis. The sequence continues at coordinate 21,320,609 of NC_060892.1, forward strand.
CGCGACGTCCCTTTTGCAGCCTTGGGGCTGAGCTGAGTGCACTGGGAAGCTCCGGGGCGGAACGGAGCTGTCCTGGAGGTCCTGAAGCGGAACAGAGCTCGCCTGGAGACCTTGGCGTAGAACTGAGCTCGCCTGGAGACCTTGGAGCTGAGAGAAGCTCGCCTGGAGGTCCTGGAGGGAGGCCGAACTCGCCTGGAGGTCCTGGGACAAAGCTGAGCTCTCTTTAGGACTCTGAAGTGGAACAGAGCTCTCTTCAGGACTCTGAAGCGGAACGGAGCTCTCTTCAGGACTCTGAAGCGGAACGGAGCTCTCTTCAGGACTCTGAAGGGGAGAGGAGTTCTCGGAGATACTCTGTGACAGAGAGGAGCTTTCTGTGGAGGCCTGGAGCGGAGCTGAGCTCTCCTGGAGGTCCTGGAGCGAAACTGAGCTCTCGTGGAGGTCCTGGAGCAAAACTGAGCACTCGTGGAGGTCCTGGGGCAGAACTGAGCTCTCGTGGAGGTCCTGGGGCAGAGCTAAGCTCTCGTGGAGGTCCTGGAGCAGAACTGAGCTCTCGTGGAGGTCCTAGGGCAGAGCTGCGCTCTCGTGGAGGTCCTGGGGCAGAGCTGCGCTGTCGTAGCGGTCCTGGGGCAGAGCTGCGCTTTCCTGGATGACCTGGAACGGAGCTGAGCTCTCCTGGACGACCTGAAACGGAGCTGAGCTCTCCTGGGCGACCTGAAACGGAGCTGAGCTCTCTGTGGAGACCTGGAGTGGAAAGGAGCTGTCCTGGAAACCCTAGAGCGGGAAGGAGCTGTCCCGGAAAACCTGGAGCGGGAAGGGGCTGTCCCAGAAATCCTGGAGCGGGAAGGGGCTGTCCTGGAAACCTTGGCGTGGAACAGAGCTGTCCGGAAAACCCTGAAGCGAAGCTGTTCTCTCCTGGAGGTCCTGGCGCGGAGCTACGCTCTCCTGGAGGTCCTGGGGCCAAACTACGCTTTCTTGAAGGTCCTGGAGCAGGCTGAGGATCTCCTGGAGGCCCTGGGGCGGAGTGGAGCCATCCTGAAGGGCCTGGAGCAGGGCGGAGATCTCCTGGAGGTCCTGGGGTGGAGCAGAGCCATCTTGGAGGGCCTGGTGCAGGGCCTGGAGCAGGGTGGAAATCCCCCGGAGGTCCTGGGACGGAGTGGTGCTCTCTGGGAAACTCTGGTGCGGAACGGAGCTCTTCGGTAAACACTGGAGCGAAATCGTGCTTTCGGTAACAGGAGAGAGATGGTGAAGATCTGCGGTGACCATCCCTAGTTCCCGGGTGAGAAGCTGGATAAACCGGGCGCACGAGCCGAATTCGCCACCAGAGGCACTCCACAACTCACTGGCCAGAGAGAGGGATTCTCCAGACAGCAGAGAAATGTGGAGGGCGATCTTGTCTGCTTCAGTGGGGTAAGAGGATGAATAAAAGTCTACATATTCACCGACGCTCCGTATAAATCCGCCCCACTCAGCCCTGTCGCCGGAGAAGCGAGCCGGGAAATCCATGACGTCATCACGGGGGCGTGGCGCTGCCGAGCATGATCCGCGTGAAATGGCAGCGGACTTCCGGGTTTTCCCCGAGGCGGAGCTTGGCTGCCGCTTCATTATGGTAGAGCGAATCCTACCTCCGAGGTTCGTTCCCTAGTGTTTTCTTTCTTTTTTTTTTTTTTTTTTTTATATCCTTTTCAGGAGGTTCGTTATTCTGTCAGGGTGCGAGCGAAACAGAAGGCGGAAGCCGGAGTACAGCTCGCTTGGGCTTTAATGCACGTGTGAGGGAGAGAGAGATACGAGCACACACACACACACAGACGCGCATACGCGCACACACACAAGCACAAGCACACGGCAGTCCTACGGTTGAGAAAGTCCGAGGTGCGCTACGAGCCGAGATCAAGAGATCAAGATAATGTGTTTTCAAATATATTGTGAAGCAGGCAATTATTTTACATTTATGGAACGAGTCTCAGTTGTCCCTGCTTTGCAAAGGTCAGAAACAGAGGACTTTCTCTGTATAATTCACAAAGTGTGTTTTTTAATCGTTTTAGAAACAAAAACGTTGAGCCTGGTGATAAAACAAATGTATAATGTTAGTAGTAACGAGAAGACATTTATCTCACGGACGTTCCATAATATAAAATGTAACTGTGAAAGGTTTAAAAGGGAGTGCTGTTCATTAAAAATGTGATGTGCTCTTATAGCAAAATTAATCGCAGTGTGATTTCAATCCCATGCATCATTCAATTACTAAATCAAGCTGAGACTCAGGAGGGAAACCGATATTGTCTGAGTTTTAATGTTTTAAAAGCATGCGAAACATTTTTATAGTGTTTAGTTTTTGCTCAGTACTTCATTTCAGTGTTATGAGGGAGATACTTACCCTAACACAAAATACTTCAATATATGACCAGCGCTACAGAGTACATGGTTATTTTTTTAAATTAAAGACAAGCATTGAGAATTTCATGAGCCACTACACAAGGTCATGGTGCTTTTAAGGCTTTGCTTGCGTTAGCTGTTTTGCAGTAGAGGGATTTATAGCATAAATTTTGCATACTGTTTTTGTGTGTCTGTTCCCTGTCCATCTTCATCAGCGAGGTATGAAAAAACCTACGACCTTTATGTTGTTGATCTGTGCTTCTAGCCATCTTCACCTTCATTGCCATCAAAGCAAGTGTAGTGAGATCCTGGGTGAAGCATAAATATTAATGTTCTAAAAGATTTTCTGGGTTTTCGTGCACGTTGTGAATTTCTTAAGGGAATTCAGGTTTGTCTGGGGTATGGAATGAAAACAAATTGTGTTTTTTAACAAATTCTACAGGCGGGAAAACAAAATTATAAATAGTTCATTAAAAAGCTGAACAACTGTTATAAACTGTTTTGACTGACCTTTCCTTACAATGTCCTGCTCTTCATGACTCGTAAGTGTTCTCTTAAGTGTATCTGCGACCAAATCAATTTCTTCTAATCTGTTAGTCTTGTAGAATGAAAAAAAAACACAGCTCAAATATATTTCAGCGTGTGCAGTTTGCTACAGATGCAGTTTTACGAGCTCTAACTAGTGTGCTCGCTGACCATCCAATCAAAGGATGCGTAAATGCTGACATGATTGGACGCATGCTAGAGGGCCTCAGTGACTCCAGCTCACAATCTGATTGACTAAAGCAACAGCTTCATTCTCATTTATTGTGCATTTATTGTGCATTCTCAATTTTTTTTTTATCTTATGGTATATATATATATATATATATATATATATATATATATATATATATATATATATATATATATATATATATATATATATATATATTTTTTTTTTTTTTATTATTGTTATTTTTTAAGGCCATTATGGTGGATACCTTTAATCTCAGCAACATATGATGTGATGGCTGAAATTTGATTGATAAAAACTCTTACCTAAACTTACACTTGGACTTTTGGACTTGAGAAAATTAATATAAAAAGAAGAGAATAGACTACTGGGAATTATTTCATACTTATTTAGAAAAAATATTAAACAATTCAGTGATTCTAAAAGGGTTTAGGCTGAGGGTTGAGCAGAGAAGGCCTTGCTTGCCCTGATAGCCTGCTATTGGTGGTTGGGGGATTCTGCCATGCCACTGATGTTGAGTTATCAAATACTGGCCTGACGCATGTGCTAAAGACATTAGCAACATTCAGAGCAACTGAATGAATTTTCGGAGGTGGCAGATCTCTTCCTCCCCACAACACCACACAAACATTTAGAGATGAGAAAGAAAAAAAATAGATGCTTTACAAATATGTAATTTCTTTAATGAATCAGTGATCTCACAATAGCAATTACCTGCATTTGGTGCCACTGCAATCAGAAAAACCTAATGAAGAAGCCCTCAGGAAAATGTCCAGAAGATTAGATTTAGAAATTGGAGGAAGGCAAAAGACGGCTGAACCTCGTAATTGAACGTCTGAATGCCTTCCAGCGAGAGAGAGAGCTGCCACGTGCTTGGTTTTGTTCCAGAATCGCTAATGTTTACCAGCAGATGCCTCGGACATTCAGGAGAGCTGGTTTTAATCAAATGTCCTTCTTTATTGTTCGGGATTGTTTGCAATGCTGGGACGCTTTGAATAGTATGTCGGGAAAGTCTGTCTGTACATTCTGTTTTCTGTTTTTTTTTTCTTTTTTTTTTTAAATAAACATACACAAGCAACAAGATATGTAATACTGGAAGTTCGTATTATTGCAAAGATTCCAATGCATTTCAGACTAATTTTAAAATGTAATGGCCTACATTAAGACTGCAACTAACGATTATTTTGATAATAGATTAATGGGGTGATTGTTTTTTCAATTAATCGATTAAACGGATTAAAACTGTATATTTTTTAAATAAGATGTTTTGCTTATTAAAACTATATAAAACCTTAATTCAGGGCATTTATGTATAAAAGTGTACTTAAACAAAAATGCAAAAGCCACATATTGAGTTTAGCTATCTTTAATTTAGACATTTGAAAGTTTATAGTGGCTGCTTGTTGAGGAGTGCATGCAGGATTTATCCTTTAAAGAAATTCCCTCATGCTGGGTTGTTTCTTTGTGTAAAAACAAAAAACAAAACAAACCTGCAGTTGAGAATGAAAGGTGAAGCAATTTGTTTAAATAATTTGTATTATGAATGCATAATCATTATCTGAAAACCACAACAGTGACTAAAATGTAATCGCTTACTGCTGCTGTTATTTGCTGCTTTTAGATTTAATGTTTGTTCGTTTGTTCGGTATTTCAAGACGATGCAAGATTAGGAAGACCTTGAACGATCTTAACACCCGAAAACGTTGAAACCATTTGGCAATTTGTGCATGATGACTGTCGGAGAACAATCCACATGATCTCAATTCTGCAACGACCCAATGAGCCAGATTTGGCTCCTGTGGACTTCGCCCTCTTCTCGAAGATGAAGATCCAGCTCAAAGGTAGCCGTTTTTGACACCATTGTGGTGACTCAGCGCAAATCGCAGAAGGTCTTGACTCGAAAAGACGGACATATTCCAGGAATCCTGGAACGTTGTATTGCTGTGCATGGGGGCTATTTTAATGTTGATAGTGTGTAAATGTAGATAAATAAACTACTTTCTTGTAAAAAGCGCTAGTCTCAAAACGTTTGGATACCACCATGTAACACAGTTTAATTTACACACTGAAAGCACAAATATTCGCTAACGTACAGTTCTCCTTAACGTTGACCTGCTTGCTCTAGTGGAAATCACATAAATCTGCTGGATCATGCATGATAAACCTGGATGGTATCATAGTCCATCATCATGAAAATGTAAGTACTGTGTTGTTTTGTATGTTTCACCCTGAACAAGGACACTTGCTATTGCATCACACAAGTGTATGTGTAGATATGTGGAACAGCAAATATAAGTGCCTTGCTTTCTGCTCCATATCATCACTTATCATTGAGAGGACCCGGATGATAAAGGACATTTCTTTAAGATGGCTGAGCGATTGGGGGTGAAGATCGACTCAGTGTACCATTTTTTTTGTGTCTTGGCTGCAAATAATCATGTCACTGATTTGTCATAAACCTGCCAGAGCTTCCTTGGCAGCAGCTGAAAAATGGCAGATGAGAAATGACGTGGAGCCATTTATCACACACCGCCATTATGACCCGGGGCTTGGTAAAGCTCGCTGAACTGGGAATGTTAGCCTTGGGGTCCGATGGGAGCATTCACAAATGCTTTATGACCTGTAGTAGTCTTTATGTAGAGTCACTGTCCTGGAGAATACTGTTAGAGTGGATACACAAATAAATAAATAAAAAAAACAGTCAATATTACATACAAACAATTTGGGCTTTGGGAAATTGAATATAATCATGGGGTGTGTTTAGAGTGAAAAATACAAGGTGCTCTTTGGTTTGAATATTCCCCGCATGGCTGACACTCCGTGCTGTTTTCTCTTTTACCCTTGTTTGCTGGTTACAGGCTAGTTATTCATTACTGCATGTTGTTTGCCTTTTAGTTGTTCTTTGACAGGGATGTATGTGCTATAACATAATTACAAACCTCATT
>NC_060892.1:21334162-21341662 GCF_014805685.1 Silurus meridionalis
CAAGTAAGGCAGATGTGTGTCGACCTTCATAAGTCAGGCAATGGCTACAAGAAAATAGCCACCGCCTTAACTTGCCGGTATCTACAGTCAGAGGAATCATTAAGAAGTTTAAAACAACTGGAACAGTGACAAACAAGGCTGGAAGAGGTCCCAAGTTTATCTTGCCACAACGCACAGTGAGGAGGATGGTAAGAGAAGTAAAAAAATTTCCCAAGCTCACCGTCACAGAATTGCATCAAAGAGTGGCATCTTGGGGTCACAGAGTCTCCAAAACAACCATCAGACGCTCTCTACATGCCAACAAGCTGTTTGGGAGGCATGCAAGGAAAAAGCCTTTTCTCACTAACACTCACAAACGTAAACGTCTGGAGTTTGCTAAGCGGTACTGGGACTTCAACTGGGATCGTGTGCTTTGGTCAGATGAGACTAAGATTGAGCTTTTTGGCAACAAACACTCTAAGTGGGTCTGGCGTAAAACAAAAGATGAGTATGCCGAAAAGCACCTCATGCCCACCGTGAAGTATGGTGGAGGATCTGTGATGCTGTGGGCCTGTTTCTCTTCCAAAGGCCCTGGGAACCTTGTTAGGGTGCATGGCATTATGAACGCTTTGAAGTACCAGGATATTTTAAAAAAAACCTGATGGCCTCTGCCAGAAAGCTGAAGATGGGTCGTCATTGGGTCTTTCAGCAGGATAATGATCCAAAACATGTGGCAAAATCTACACAAAAGTGGTTCAGCAGTCACAAACTCAAGGTCCTCCCATGGCCATCTCAGTCCCCAGACCTCAACCCAATCGAAAACCTGTGGGGCGAGCTAAAGAGAAGAGTGCATAAGAGAGGACCCAGGACACTGGATGATCTAGAAAGATTGTGCAAAGAAGAATGGTCAAAATCCTCTCTGTGTTCTCCAATCTTGTGAAATGTTATAGGAGGAGATTAAGTGCTGTCTTGTTGGCAAAAGGAGGTTGTACAAAGTATTAACATCAGGGTGCCAATAATTGTGGCACACATGATTTCAAGTTTTTTTTTTTTTTTCTAAATGTGTGATTTTTTTACCACCAAAGTAATGTACTTAAATAAAAGGTTGGATTTTTCTCTTTTTTTGCATTTGGGTTCTATGTTGTTTTAAAAAAAGGAGAATTTTTTGAAGTCCACGACCACATCTTAAAAAGGGGTGCCAATAATTGTGGAGGGCACTGTATATATATATATATATATATATATATATATATATATATATATATATATATATATATATTTATATTTATGTGTGTGTAGTTTGTGCCATAGTGGTTGCCAAGTCTCTTGAAATCAGGTGAATGAAAACATATACAGAGCCTGTAAAATGTTTAGAAACACCTAATCTTTTATTGTTTCTGAGACACACTTTTTGTTTATATGCAGCAAACTAGGTAAAAGGCTAAGGAACATCTAAGGAAAAGATGTTACCAGACTCCCTCACCACCACAGTTAAACATGGAGGTGAAAGCTTGATGACTGGACATTAGGTGCAATCCAGATGAGGATGGGTTTACTTCTGGGTACTGTTTTCTCTAAAGGTTTCTTTCTCATACCATCTCAGGGAGTTTTTCCTTTGGAACTGTCACCACTAGCTTGCTCATCAGGGATAAACCTTTAGGCATAAATATATATATATTTAAATTTTATAACCTATTTATCTGGTTTAGCTTTATCCTCTGGAAAGCTGCTTTTGGACAAAGTTAATTTGTTAAAATACAAATAAACTTTAACAGAATTTAGTTTTCAATTCAGCGAAGCAGGGAATGTGAGCATCATTTAGAGGAAAATAGTCAGCTGGAGTGTTATCTATCATGGAATGGCCTGCCCAATCACCGGACCTAAATCCTATTGAAATACTATGGGATGAAGGTCAGAAAGAAATTTCTGATTAGTGAAAAACACCTTTTGGTAAGGTTTACAAGGGGTATGACAAAGTATTTCAGCTAAATGTTTGGGAAAAAAAAAAACTATGCTAAGAGTTTGTAAAGCCGTATTTTATGCTAAGGGATGTTTTTTTATGTTAAAAAAGTGTAACATCTGTACATTTATATACATATTTATTTAATCAAAGTAAATCATCATCATTGTTATATTATGTAGTTTGTTGAATATAAATGAAAGCAATGTGCATGTCTCTTAAATTATAAAAGACTAGGTGTTTCCAAACGTTTGACTTGCACTGTACATATAAAAAGAACACAGCGAGCTTAATTGGCATGAAGATTTTACACATATTAATTTGCTATTGTGAACAAAATGCTTCCACCCACATTAATTGATTACATTTCAGTAGTCAGAGCGGGACAGCATTAAGCATAGGGAGGAAGTGTAGTGGAGAGGCTCTCGAGAGCATGTTACAGTGAATAAACTGAACACTCAGTCATCTGCCGGGGTTGCAGCTCACTTTAAGTAGGTGGAGGTCATAAATTACTGTAATAATAAACATGCCATATAAAATTCGATCGCTAAGAGAAGTATTGTCTCTCCAATGATGAAGCTGTCTCCTGCAGCTCCTGCCTGGCTTTGTTTGGGCTCTCAAGCTTTCTGGGTATATGGATTATTCATGAATCATGCACATTTTAGAATGTTATTTAGAGATTTAATATTGTTTATAATTGATTGTGTTTTTATATTGTATACTTTCTGTAATCCTACAGGAAAGCTATAAGTGTATGTTTAAGAAAACGCTACTGCAGTTAAACTATAACTCTATTTACAATTCCACATGAGTACTGAAGTAGCAGCTTTTAAAATAGCCAGTTATTATTTCTTATTTTATTTTGATTTGCGTTTTTTTTGCCTGCAGACCATGAATTAAACCATTATCATAATAATTGGCCATTTTAAATAAATAATACTAAATGGTCAAAGGTCTCAACAATATCCAAGATTTTTGCTTTTGTGCTAAAAACACTTATTTAATTTTTTTAATCTAGAGGGTACTGTGTGCTAAAATATATATCAATTCATACTATATTAACTACAGCTTCAGTCCCAGCAGGCCTACAGCATAATGCTACCACCACCATGCTTCACAGTGAGGATGATGCTCTTATACCGTAAAAATCTTTTTGAACTCTACCCATAAAGCAATTATCATGGTGTTATTATTTACACAGTTTGCATTTATTAGAAAGCAATATTATAAGGGGAGATATAAGATATTTCAGCCAATCCAAAAACATACAAAAAAAAGGGTTAAGAGTGACATTCTGCAGACAGTAATAAAGAAAGTAAAATTTTGCACTTTCTGAAATGATCTGTGAAAGATCAAAACACGGGACAAAATTGCAGATACTTGAAAAACGTAACGTAAAACAATTAAAGAACGAACATGACCTGTGAATAAAATTCTAAAATGAAAAGCTTAAAATTAGTGAAAGCATCTAAAAAACGGTTATATAGTTCATTTATATTTTAACAGTAATGCTAAACCTAATTACTATACACAGTTTAAAAGGAAATTATGGTCTAGTAGATTTGTTTTATTGTTCTTATATGACTGCTAGTCTGAAGGATTTGTGTACACTCTTTTTTCACCCCTGAACAAATGCAGATTTGATAAAAAGAAAAAAGTCAATGTGTGGTTTGATATTTCAGCTTGCAAAACATTATGGTACATTCATCTACATTTAGAGCTCCAAGAGCAACATGTGACCTCACTTCAAGGTAACTTCAAATGTTCAAGGCTTTAAGTGTGCTATTAATTCGACACATAAATAAACATGGATATTGATTGGCCATGGAGGCTTATGTTGTGTGTTTACCATGGATGATAATTTGCTCCCTTATAGAAACTTTCAACTTTAACCTATAAGATTGTAAGATTATATTTATTTTTAGCTCAGAGGTTCCATATGCAAACATACACACACACACACACACACACACACACACACACACACACACACACACACACACACACATATATATATATATATATATATATATATATATATATATATATATATATATATATGTATGTGTGTGTGTGTGTGTGTGTGTGTGTATATATATATATATATATATATATATATATATATATATATATATATATATATATATATATATATATATACACACACACACATGTATCTTATAAAGAAAAACTTCTCAAGTTTTTAATACTCTAATCAACATGGGCATGGACAAATATGGATGCTTTATGCAGCTGTATGTTAATTATTAGTGAAACTCAACATAGAGCATGAAGACAGTATTCATGTAAATATTTACTTACTAATTTTAAATTACTTAAATCGTCAGGACATCAAACAGAACTTTCGTCATGCTTCCACACGGATGGTTTTAATTGCCGGATGTGTGCATTATGCTGGAGTTTAGTGCTTTATTTGACACTTGATGCATCAGTAAAACAAATGCGGGACTCCAGTGGAAAGAGTGGACAGTTTCCGGTACTTGGGTGTTCACATTACACAGGATCTGTCTTGGTCCTGTCACACTAATACCCTGGTGAAGAAGGCCTGGCAGCGTCTGTACCATCTGAGACGCTTAAGGGACTTTAAACTACCCTCTCAGGTGCTTAAGACTTTCTACACCTGCACCATTGAGAGCGTTCTGACGGGTAGCATCACTTCCTGGTTTGGAAACAGCACCATGCAGGACAGACGAGCCCTCCATAGAGTGGTGCGTTCAGCTGAACGTACCATCCACACCGAGCTCCCTGACCTGCAGGACATCTACAGCACACGGTGCCGGACCAGAGCCAGGAAGATTGTGAAGGACCTCAGCCATCCCAACAATGGACTCTTCTCTTTGTTGCGTTCAGGGAAACGCTCCGCTCCCTGAAAGCGAACACAGAGAGAATGAGGAGGAGCTTCTTCCCGCAGGCCATTCTGTGTTTAAACCAGGAAATACCCAGGATCTAAAAGCTGGTCCACTCTCTCCATCATCACACTTCTTCTCTGTACAGATCTCACCTCTCGCACCACGTCACTTTAAACTCTGGACTTGCACAGCAAAGTGCACTTTATATTTATTTATTTTATACCACACCATTCTGCACACGGACACTTTATACCGCACACGGACACTTACGGACCCTTACACCACACCTGTGCTGCATTTAATATTTTAATCTCGCCTCTTTTATATTTATTTATTTATACTTTTTATTAAAATGGTCAAACAGAAATGTGCACTAAATTAACCACACGTTAATAAAGGTATTGCAGTTGAAATTAATTTGCGTTATTTTTACAGCCTTAATATACTGTATATAGTCAAGTCAAGACTCAAGAGGCTTTTATTGTCATTTCTACTATACACAGTGGTACACAGTACACAGTAAAAATGAGACAACGTTCTTCCAGAACCCTGGTGCTACACTAAACAACATAGAGCTACTGTATTTTTCGGACTATAAGCCGCTACTTTTTTCCTACGCTTTGAACCCCGCGTCTTAAAGAACAAATCGGCTAATTTATGAATTTTTCCTGGGTTTTTCCTGGTTTCACAAACTTCAAGCCAAAAAACTGAGTGACATAACATTAGACCAATGAAATTTCCAAACGGAAACGAAAAAACGCACCTCACCTGTGTTCTGAGCTGCACGGGCATCGGGAGAAAAAAAATTTTTTTTAAACGCACGACGATGCCAAAAGATAAACTTCCGAGAGAAATAGTTGTGAAAGGAAGGAGGAAGACAGTGAACAATGACTTACTTGGTAGGCTACTGTTTAGATACAAGCTGTTGTAACGCGTTGAGTCTGGGTGAAGGGAGAGCTTGCTTACCCTAGTTGCAACAGAAATCATATAAGCACAGACAGGTTTCAAAACTCGTGCTTTTTTATTTTTCTTGGCAACATACCGGATACCGGAAAAATGCAGTGGCAGGCTATTCCCAAAATACCGCTATGCTCCTGAAGGAAGCGCAACATATTTCACCCGTTACACCGTGTGTAACCTGTCTTTCGTTAAAGCCTGTGTAAAGTACATTAGTGTAGACACTAATGGCTTATAGACAGGTGTGGCTTATTTATGTTAAAAATAAAAATATTTGTAAAATTCAGTGGGTGCGGCTTATATATGGGTGCGCTTTATGTTATAGTAAATTACGGTACATAAAGTGCATCGAGTGCAACCTAGTGCAAACAGTGCAGACGAAAAACAATACAGACAGACAGGCAACACAAGACAACACAAGACAATGTGTGGGACAATACACATAAGGTAAACCTACTGTATACTCTGAATATACAGTACTATAGTATAGTACATGTTTTTCTTTTTTTATATGCAACAAGCTAGTTAAATGGCAAAAACACAAGAATTGGACAGTGCATAACTGGAGGAAACTGAACAGATGAGTCCAGATTTGACATTTTTGCCTCAAACATAAAAACCTATATAAGACAGGGAACAGGAGAGAAGCTGTTAGTGGACAGCCTGAAAGCTACAGTAAAACAGGGAGGTGAAAGATTAATGGTTTGTGGTTGTTTTGAGGAGGGAAGGTTGGATAGATATTCTTAATGAAAGGAATACTGTAACAACATGACTACCGTTCCATACATCCAATCCATTCAAATATGCCCGCAGTTATGGAACAGCCTTCCAATCAGTGTTCGGGACTCAGACACAGTCTCAGTGTTCAAGTCAAGGCTGAAAACATATTTATTTAGTCAAGTCTTTTATCAGTAGATTTTTCTTAGGTAAAGGAGCAGATCAGAGGGATCATGGATATAGAGTGTTCAGTGAACTGGGATATTTGTATGCTGTCGTCCCCTCACTCACCCCCGTTCACTCAGGTTTGTTGACGGTGGTGTGGTGGGTCGTCTCTTATCCCAGAGATCCCTCATGTCTGTGTTACCTTCTGTTTCTCCCTTTTAGTTATGCTGCCATAGCGAGTCTTGCAGCATAAACTGCAGTGTCCTTTACTTTCATACAACAATAAGGACACATAATCCATATCCCAAATTCAATACGGTCACTATGTAACAAATTGTTTTAACTGTTGTTGAAACATTTATAGTGTGTCTCAGTTCATGTTAAGGGTAAAGTTTTAACCGTATTAGGGAAAAACGATACCAGCTACCCAGTGGTACCATGTGACTTGCAACCTAATTGTGTTTGTAACAGGAAAGAACAGAAAAAGTTGGGCTTATTTAGTTTCTCTCTCTCTCTCTCTCTCTCTCTCTCTCTCTCTCTTTCTTTCTCATATTTAGCTTTTCATTGGCAATGTAAAATTTTTCAGAGCTGTCAGTAACTTCTATCGCTCCCTTCTTTCCCCTTCACGTCTCTCCCACCCTCTGATTTCTTCATCCACCCACCACAATTCACTCAATTTTGTGGGTTTTTTTCTGAAAAAATGTCTTCGCATTTCACCACCTCCTTTTTTTTTCTTTCTTTTCCTTCTCTTGAGGAAGAGTGAGTTCTCCTTTCATGCCTCCTGTCTCTCCCATGTTATATAATATTCTCTCTTTTCTTCTCTCCTGATTAAATACAAAAAAAACACTCGTG